>NC_091759.1:20510124-20810124 GCF_043380555.1 Nothobranchius furzeri | reverse complement strand
CACCACAGATGTCCATCCCCAACAACGCCACCTGCAGAGTGAAAGAACCACATAAGGTCAGAGGTCATCCAGATTGCGGGAAGTTCGACTCCAATGAAACCTGCTGATAATTCTGCTTCAACTGTGCCCACGAGACACGTTCCCAAAAGCTGTGAATCAACAATGGAGTGAAGAACATTGATAAAAAGAAAAGATACGACAAACGGCAAACCGAACACTGGGTAGGCAGATTTGCGTCTGCAAATCAACTTTTTCCACCGCGGCTCTGATTCGGATCACATTCCCACACCGAGCTGTGCAGAGCTCCTGGAATGCTTTTGTTGGCAAGAACGGTCCAAAAGTAAATCCGTGTTAAGATTATTTCACCAGACGCCGTCCTGCGGGGAGGCGGACAACGGTTTTTCCCTATTTTAGTCAAAAAGGAAGAGCAACACCAGGTGACTCCAGATTGGGGGGGGGGGGGTGGAACCAACTGGAGGAGAGGCAGAAAAAAATTGACTTTCTGGCATTAACTACATTTACGAGGAAAAGGACGAAAAAACTGATGGAAAAATCCTGCAGATAAAATGTAGAAAATTCTTCCACTTTCTTCAGTAAATATCCTGAATATAGCTGTGGGGACTGTAAGGAGGAGTGTCCGACTCACGAAACAATATTTTTTAATCATTTAATTCTCGACTGGAAGCTTTTAAATCTTCAGTGCAGCTGAGAAATGTCGACTTCATATGAGTGGTTCTTTGTGAGATCCCGGGTCGGTGCGTGTGCTAGCATTAGCAGCTAATTCACATACCATGTGAAGGGTTTACTCCGAGTTCCCGGAGAAGCTGGACTCAAACTGCCTCAAAAGAAATGTCCCTAAAACTTCTACAACCCCGTTGAAAACGGTACGGAATAATCCAAGATGGATCCCTCATCAAATCACAACAACGACCCAAAAATATGAAGTATGGTGGCGTCTAATTTAAAGTTTCTGTTGTTTAATAAAGCAAATCCACAGGAAATGCATTTGTTGCAACTTCCTGTCACACTGACTCCAGTTAAAGGTATACTGTGTAATGTTTTCATCATTTTAAATAGTTTTCAGCCAGTATGGCTAAAATGACCCTGTACAGGGTTGATGAAACGTCACTCAGACACCCATCACCCCCTGCGGCCTGAATACCGCACTTGCAGCTTCAGAGTGCCGGTCCTTTCTGCTGGACATGAACAAAGCTAATTTGTTTAATTCAGTGATGAATCGCTCCTGTAGACACTAAGGAAGGCTGGGAGACATTTCAGCCGTTAGATTAAGGTGTTAAAAAGACGAACGCACAGCAAGGAGATACGTTTTGGTTCTACTAAACAGAAACTAGGGGCAAAACTGCCAAGTGCGTCTTTAAATTACAATAAGATTCACTTCATTTCACCTAGCAGCTATGCGGGGGGGGGTGGGGGGGGGGTGATTTTGTTGTTTTTATGCTCAACGATGTTGGCCCAAACTCATAAAGAACACGCAGTTCTGCAGTAATCCCTCGCTACTTCGCGGTTCGTTCATCGCTGCTTCGCGGATTTTTTCTTTGGAGCATTTTTCAGGGGGAATTTGCAGATTCGCTGTATTTTTCGCTGATTCGCGGTATTTTTCTATGCGAAATATCAAGAAATTCTTGTTTTTTTCATCAATTTCATCATAAAATGCACTTTTTGTAATAAAACTAAAAAAAAACAAGTAAAAAATTTTTTCTTGAGTTTTACCCACAAAAAGAGAATGTGATCATACGATAATTCAATATAGTACTGTATGTCAGACAGGGCGGCTGGATTCGGGAGTTGAGCTTGTAGGGAGAGTGGTTTCACAAACGCGGAAGTGAGAGCGTCGGTGAAACGCCGGCTGATCTAGGAAACCCCCCGAGCGTTCGAGCGTCAACGAAGTGACACGGAAATGCCGGGCTTTCCAGAAGTAAGTAAGATAACTTGCTATGAGCTGATAGTTCGTTGGATTGATCGGTAGGTTGGAAACTCTTATCATGAATCTGAAGAAACGATGATTGAGTGGTGAGCTGGAAAGGCGACTTCCGTTTATAGCCGCGGTTTGTGACGTAGGTGCGACGTGAAGGGAATCCCCGCGAGGGGCATGCTGGGAGTCCCTACTTCGCGGATTTTCACCTATCGCGGCCAGGTCTGGAACGCATCTACCGCGATAAACGAGGGATTACTGTACTCCTATTCGCTAATCCACGGATGATGAACTAACAAAAATGCCCAAAAGGAGACTGGGATTATTGTCTGAGCAGACTACCTGGAAACCAGACTGGCATACAACTCTTGCAGCTGCTTCCCACAAAGCTCCAGCAGGAAAAGACACACGACTAATATCAAAATATAGTCATTGTTCCAAAAGGAAGTATGGACCAACTGTAATTATACTTACAATAATAGCCGTGTGTGGACTGTTTACTAATATTTCATTTCTAATTTTAAAACTTGCCTGCACACTCTAGAGAGGATTTTCTTATTTAAATCAAGTAAAGTTTATTGAGTGATTGCTATTTTTATTTTAATAAAACTGCCTAAAATATGCATCCTCCAAGCATAGTAATGCCCCACATTTTAGATGCAAGGGAAGAACCGCATGGTATCAGAATCAACCTCTAGATCAGTGAAGGAAGTGTGCAGCCATCTCCTCAACTCGCTGTCCATATATGCAGCGTGCATTATTATGACCTGTGTTTGCACATTTCATAGAGGCCTGACGAGCCGCTGGAACATGCACAAGCACATTGAAAGGGTCGGTACAAATTAAAGCCCTGTTACATTAAGACATATTAATGCACCCCTCTCCCACTTCCTGTCAACTCATCGCACCCTATTCCAGCCTCACCTGGGCAACTCCTCTTGCGTTTTTTTTTTTTTTTTTTTTTGACAAGGGATCAACCAGCAGCAAAGATCTGAGCATTTGTGTTACTGAATGGAAAATGCACAGAACCATTCAGATTTTAATAAAAGTAAATAATGGGTAATCGAAACACGGGATGGAGCTGATGCAGACAAGTCACGCTATGCTTCAGTGTATAATCTTGTAGTTAGAATATGTTATTTTGAATGTTAGATATACATTTGATGTGTGATTGGGTGTGTTTAATGACTGCAACCTTTAATACGCATTAATTAATGTAGGAGGCCTTTATTGTGTGAAATTCCCATTGAATCAACAGTAAAAGTCTACAAAATCTACGTTAAGAGTTATGAAACACTCTGGCTGAGTAAAATACTACGTCATGTTATAGATTCTAGACAGAAGAAAGAAAAGAAAAACATTAACAGAAACTGTTGGAAAAGAGGAAGTGATGGAGAAAATCAGGGATCACAACAATGACTCTCCTAGCCCCTCCCCCTCTAGTCATTGCTGCCGACTCCTTCACACAGACACCATCAGTCTGGGTTAAACTGAAATAAAAACAGCAAAACCCCACAGGAATGCCCAGATAAAGTACCCAGTCACATGGAAGATGTTTAAAAATGTCTCCCTCTCTTAAAGCTCAGGATTAGACTGCTGGGCTGTGTGCCAACACAGATTTCTGCTCCTTCCCTGCTGTCTGGAAGGAAATGAGATGGTTTAAATCACCTCATCCAGAACCAAGATGATAGGAGCTGTGTTTTAACTTATATTCTCGTGTTAGGCTCAGCAGTTCAGCTGTCATTCATAAAGAGATCGTCGTTACTGGCCAATATGTCTCACCTTGAAGTTGCTCGAGTTCACCCATCCCGTTACTTCGTCTATGGTTTTGTCCAGCCGAGGCTTGTCCTGCTCAACGTCCGGGGAGCGATGCGGGTCGTTCAGGTAATCTATCAGGTCCTGTCCGACCTGCAGTCTACGTGTAACGTCTTTCTGCAGTACCTGCTGGTAAAAATAGTCCATGTTGTCATACTCCTCCATTGGGCACTCGGTGCCGTGGGGCCAGCCACTAAAGCCGACCAAAGGCTAGAGACAACGGTCGGCAGGACGGTGTGTGCACGGATGTTAAGTGTAGCCCGGTTAAAAAGCAGAAATAGAGTTTTCCTTGGTCTGGTTTTAACTGGCGTTTGATCATCAAGATTAGGTCTCGCTAGAAATATACAGACCACTTTTCCCCAATCCAAACCAAGGGCTCGACTTTGAACGTTGCGACAAAAGTCGTAGCGCGCTGCTTTTGCTAGTCAAGTTTGGCGCAAATTATAATCAAAACTCGATAAAACTTCTAAAAATGTTATATAACCGAACCCGACAGGTTTTGTCATTATATTCACATCTACACAGGCTAAAAGTCCCAAGTTACTGTCTGTTATGCTAACCAAATAGCATCAGGCTAGTTAGCACAGTGACCCATACAAATAGCTTCACATCGGCTAACATCACCAGCTAACACTGATGATCCGCAGGCCTTTCAGTCGCCTAGCTCCGTAACTCCTCTACTTCATGATTACGCGCTTCGGTTTACGGGAAATTTGTGCCGAATCCCCGCAAGACTGCCGCTCCAGTTCGCCGGTAACGTGTTTCTTAAAATCCAGGAATAATCACTGCTCCAACTAGAACCGCTGAAAGCGGCTGAGAGCGAGCCTGCGCGGCGCCGAACGGGTGTTGTGCCGAAAAAGTGCCTTCCCGTTAAGGGGTGCCCAACGCCTGTGCAGCAGCTCAACGGGCTCTGCAGAAGTCGCTGATTGAAATCAGGTGTGTTGAAACAGGAGTTCAAACTAAAACATGCAGGATACCGTCCCTCCAGGACCAGGATTGGGCACCCCTTAAAAGCACCCGTCGTGGAAAGCGAAAACGAAGTATAAAAAACGTAAAAAACTGCTTGTGAAGTCAGATAATTATCCGATTATAAACTTATAAATACACTTTAATGGGCTAGACAGAGAAGCCTTAACCAGTCATGTGTTGTGACTTCATACTTTACCATTAATACACTATATATCGTATAGGAATATCGTAAACCAGGGATTTTACGTAATATTTTTTATGTGTACTAGAAAGTACTTTTGTCACTTTTGACTTAGTGGTCTCGGAACTGCGCTTCTGTGGTAGCCTTTCACGGCAGGGGTACTTTTGTCGGCACAACATCTTTAACTGTAGTTTATTTACCGGGGTGCACCGCACAGCTAGCCAAAGCGATGCCTGATGAAAAATAAAGTTGCACCAATTGTACTGGGATCCACGAAAAACTATATTTAACAGAAAATGAAAGAGACGTTAAATATACCGTATTATTAATTATTAATAGGTAACCCATTTTTTGTTTTGACAGAAAAAAGAAATGTTGATGTGGACATGCCGGCTAGGAACACGGCGCTCTAGTGACATCTAGATGGTGATCTGCCGCATTTTGCTATGAAATATTGACAAAAACACATTTACTATTAGTAATCTTTATTTATTCATTTATTTTCACGTATTTCTTTATTTTCTTAGACATAAAACTGTTCAATAGCTGTCAAACTGAGGGCATTAGTATCACAACCAGTCTTGTCAACCAAGTATACTTGTCTTCTGAATCTTCCCTGATCTTCTGTTCTCACTCTATTTTATCCATTGTCCTCCTGTTCTCCTAAGTCTTAAAGCACTTGGCACCGCATATTTCCAATTCTCGCGTTTGTGATAATAATCTAGGTTGCTTTCTTTTCGATAACTAGGAGAACGTCTTAAAGTGTCATCTAGGTGAGATAAATATAAAGACTTTATTGATCTCAAAGAGTATTTGGCAAATTAATCTGTTGATTCCATGGCTCTCGAGTGACTATGGATCGCCTTTCTGTTCTGAACTGACAACAGAAAAATTGTTGGAATGAATTAGAATGATATGACTTGTCAGATTTCCTCAGGTGTGTAACATTCTATTCATAAATATTTAATCTGGTGCTAGAATAGGGAAAAATAGGCCAATTCATAATCTCTTACAGCATATTTAAATGGACAATTACACAAATCTATACTAAATAAACTTTCAAATACACAAAATCACGTGATTGTCAAATACTTGAGGTGCCTTTACTCACAATCTCACGCCCAATTCGATAAATTCATTTTCACTTTTGATGCTTTTTCACCATCTATAGCTTTGATTGATTTCCTGATACACACGGCAATGGATCCCGACAACGGACTTCACAGTCCACCTTCCTATGGCTATGCCCCAGTTATATCAGTGTATTAAACTATCCAGACTAACTCTGAATAGTGAGTGGGACCGGAAACCTGCCGATGTAAACAGGTTAGTCTGTGGTGCTAACCTAATCTGAAATGTAAACAAAGGCTAAGTGGTCAAGTAGGAGACAGTTCACAGGGCTACTGATGAGACCGGATCAGGGCCTAGAAGTCAACATAACCACACAGTTCACAGGAGACCACCCGTCCCCAAAGCATCTAGTGCCAAAAGACTGCTTTTTGACCCTCAGGGTCTGAATCGTAGGTCCTTGTTTTGTGAAACAGCAACGGTTTTTCTTTTACATACAAAAAAAAAAAAAAAAAAAAAGACGAGCCTTTTTCTGAATAAACAGGCATGGACGATTACAAGAAGCACTGAAAAAAAAAAGGAAAAATAATGTTTTTGTTGGCCCTTCTTACATTTCTGAAGAAGTTGCTGTAGGTGTTTACATCTTTGTTGTTGCAAAACATTCTCTGTACAAACAGAACCAAAATATCAACAGAAATGTTGTTTTGTGGGGTTTTTTTTCCTCCAGATGAACAAATATGTTACAAGTCCTGTTTGTCTGCAGAGCAGAGCTGGCGTTGCCAAAGCGCCACGGCCCTGTTTTATCTTTCTCCGAGCTCGGAGTCTATTGGTCAAAGCAGAATGAGTCACAGAATGGTCACACAGCGGTGTCGCGTGATTGGCCGAGATGAAACTCCACGGAGCTGTCGTCCATCATGATGCTATCATCTTTTTTTTTGTTTTAAAACAGTTCATACTAGTTCAGCTGTTCGGTTTTAGTCTTTTACACCCAAAGGTGGGTCATCAGAGGCATGTGGGGGGGCAGCTATGGAGCGGACAATCTGTTTTGTTTTGAGAGGAAGAAAGAAAGAACAAGACGGAAAGATAAAAAGAAATAAAGTCCATCCATTTGTGTCTCTTTCCTCAAACCTCCCTGCAGCTCAAACCCGATCTGCTGCAGCAAGAAGAGGGAGAGAGGGTCGGTTTGAACTGATCAAGAATCAGTGATCAGGAGCAGTGAGCGGGTCCAGCCCATCCTCTCTCCTACACACACCCCCCCCCCCCCCCCCCGGATCAGATCAGAGCAGCAGGACCTGTAAACAGAGGTGCCCCCCCCTGGCCCTCCACTGTCAGAGGATGATGCAGCAGCGGCACAAACGCTGGCCACCTCCATGTACAGAGGGAGGGGGTGTTACCGGCGCAAAGTATGCATGCACCTTGATCTCTGGCAGCTGTGCCTGTGGAGGACAAAAGAAATTACAGAAATGATAAAAGCTCATTTTGAATTTCTCTGCAGATTTCTCATATTCACCTTTGATCACTGGAGAATCAAACAACTGGGTCTTTTTTTTCCACTCCGCCCACTTACCCTGATGCGTTTGATGCCGGCCCTGGTGACCTGCTGACAGTCGTAGAGCTCGATGCGCTCCAGGCGGTGGCAGTTCTTCAGGTGCTCCAGGGTAACGTCGGTGATCAGGGGGCAGTTGTCCAGCTCCACCACAGTGAGGCGCTCCTGCCCGCAGGTGCTGCTGCTCAGAGCTCTGATGCCATCATCAGTGATCAGCTCGCAGTGAGACAGGGACTGACCAGAAAGACAGGTTTAGGACAGACAAGCGTGCAGCACAAACACAGACCCTGCAGGCGTAAATGTTTACCAGCGCTTGCAGCCGAGGGCAGTGGATCGACAGCTGAACCAAGGTGTTGTCTGTCACCTGCGGAGAGCACAAGCTCAATAAGTAAACTGTTCTCACAAGTCTGGGGAGAGACGTCTCTGTGAGGAGTTACGTGTTGCTAATAAATGCCGTCACAGACTCTCATAAAAGGCAGAGCTACAAGCTAGCTTACCAATATACATTCTTCTAAGTCCATTTTTTCAAGCTCGTGACAGTTCTGTGAAGACAAACAGTCGGTGTTTGTAGAAAAGAAATAATTGAATTTCAGGTGAAAGCGTTTTTGGGCTGGAAAACAGAATGAGGCTTACTCTGGCGAGAACCGTGAACCCGGCGTCTGTAACATGGGAGCATCGCGCAGCTTCAAGGATCCTAAGAGCACAGGCAAGAGAACCATGGAGAAAATGTCATCAGCTCCAGGATGGATGCAAAAACCGAAAGCTGTGTTCCCTATCAGGGCTTCTTTTGTTTGTGTGTGTGTGTGTGTGTGTGTGTGTGTGTGTGTGTGTGTGTGTGTGTGTGCGTGTGTGCGTGTGTGCGTGTGTGCGTGTGTGTGAGTGCATGTATGAGAGTACCGTAAATCCTCTAATACAGGCCTGGGTCTGTATTTGACTCAAGCTCATCAAGTTCCAGGCCTTTATTGGAAGGAGGACCAGTATTAGAGGCAGGCCTCAATTTCTATTTAAGCAAAATGAACTAATGGTTCGCTGGAGTTTTTGACGATTAAAATTGCGCCCACATTTTCAAAGTTAAACACATTACTTTTAATAACGGTAGTTTCTGCTTCAGTCCTCTCCCCCCTCCCCCTGCGCAGCGGCCGCAAACTCACTGATGCGCCTGCAGCCTCTCAGAGTTCCTGCTGCTCTAAACATTAAAATAATTATTTCATTTTCTGTTCCTCACTTCTGATTACCTTCAGTGGTGTCTGTTTGTTGCAACCACCAGGTACAAAAACTAACTTGTTTTTATTTGACTATTTTTCTGTCCTGCCTGTTTATTATCTTCCTGCATCTCCTCTCAATCCTAAAGAAAAACTGCTACCTGGGTTCATATATATTCACCTTATGAGTTACCTTTGAACTGCAGTTCTAAAAGATCTACCGACCGCAAAAACAGCAGAGTGCCGCTGCTCGCCGGCCACATCAGTTAGGTGCGTCACCGGAGGACAAAACAGGTGATACGCCCCGCTCCACAGCAGCGAAACGCATCAGGCACAAATAAAAGAATAAAAGACAGAAAACATAAAAGGAAATGAGCCGACATGAACGATCGCGTGTTAAATTAGTTTTTGAGGTGGCGACACCTGATTTGATGTTACTGTGGCCGTGCTCAGGATGCAGATGTCTGGAGCGCGTCAACAATCAGAGCTTTGCATTTGCAAGCTGGTTAAGGTTAGGATGGGGTGAGGGGAAGGTTAAATTGCAAGAGGGTAAACGTCACAGTTTGGTTAAATGTCCGTTTTACGGCAGGTGTCAGTACCGACGCTCTGGCACGGTTAGTTACCCTCGTGGTCTATCACTGGCAAATCAAAAGTGAGATGGATGACACAACCGCCCCCCATACTTGCTTGTTACCACATTCCACCCAGCCACAATAAAAAAACGGCTATTATTCACCTCCGCCGACTCCGACACCGGCCAAAATATGATACCCGGCAGTTAATTAAATACAGGCTAATATTAGAGGATTTACGATATATATATATATATTTGTGCATGCGGTTTTGTGCATGTGTGTGCGCATGAATGTGTGCGTGTATGTGTGCCTGTGCCTATGTGTGTGTGTGTGTGTGTGTGTGCGTGTGTGCGCGCATGTATGTGTGAGCATGTGCGTGTGAGTGCATGTATGTATATGCGTGTGGTTGCATGCATGTGTGTGTGCGCATGCATATGTGTGCATTAATGTGAGTGTGTGTTTATGCACGCGTGCGTATATGTGTGTGCATGTGTGTGAGTGTGTGTGTGCACACATAAGTGTTTATGCATGTGTGACTGTGTCTATGTGTGTGTGTCTGCGCGCGCATATGTGTGCATATGCGAGTGTGTATTTAAGCACGTGTGTGCATGTGTGCATGCATGTGTGAGTGTGTCTTTGTGTGCACGCATATGTGTGCATGTGTGTGTGTTTATGCATGTGTGACTGTGCCTATGTGTGCACGTGTGTGCATGTGTGTGTGCGTGTGTGTGTGTGTGTGTGTGTCTTACTTGAGTAAAGGGCAGTTAAGTCCCAGTGCAGTGAGAGAGGCATCAGTGATGTTGCTGCAGCCGGACACGCAGATGATCTGCAGCTTGTGGCATCCCCGACACAAACTGACCAGACCATCATCAGTTATTTGCTGGTTGCAAAAAAATATAAAATGAAAACACACAAAAATACAACTCCCTCTCCCTCTCCTGAAATTCCACAATCAAATGTGTGTCTTACTGTGCAAGACTGGATGTTGATGGTGGTGAGTTCAGGGCAGTGCTTCTGTAGGTGCTTCAGGGCTCCATCATCTAGCTGGGGGGGGGGGGGGGGGGTGAAAGATTTTTATTGACTAAGATATGATTTTTAAATGAAATTAAAGAGTAAAACAGTCAAATAAAGTCTAAATTATTCTCCTACAACTCTGAGAAATCTGGATTAAACAGTAAATCAGCACAAGATAAGTGGAAATGTACATTTCCCTTCAGTTTGACTTCAGGATACTTGTGTTTGTTTATGTTTATGTTTATTCATTTATCAGACGCTTTTATCCAAAGCGACTTACAATTTATAACCTATACGGCATGTTGTGATCAATGTTTGTATACAATGGAATGATAAAACATCCTGTTCTTAATGACTGGATCCTGACCCATCCATCAAACTGCTCCTCTGACTGTCCCTGCCCCCGCGCACGTACCTCTCTATGTGCATAGATCACGTGTTCCATTCTATTTTATTTATAAAGCACATTTCTACACGGCCGAGGCCAACCAAAGAGCTGTACGGTAAAAGAGCATAAAATCAACACACGGGAAGAAGTAATAAAAAGTAGTACCGTAACTATTATAAAAACAAAAAACAAAACAAAAAACATCGTAAAATGCCAGCTAGGCTGAAGTAAAAGCCAAGGAATAAAAATGAGCCTTCAGGCTTGATTTAAAATTTGAGAGAGAGAGAGGGGGCCATTCTCACTATTAGGGGGAGTTGGTTCCAGAGACGAGGCGCACAGATTGAGAAAGCTTGTTCTCCTCGAGTCCTCACCCGAACACTTGGGACCTGTAACAGGCGGTGGTCTGCTGATCGAAGAATTCGACCAGGTACATAAGGCTGAACCAGCTGAGTCAAGTAGAGAGGCGCATAAAGATAGAGCGACTTAAAAACAAGAAGTAAAATTTTATACTGGATGCGGTAGCGCACCGGGAGCCAGTGCAGCTGGGTCAGAACAGGAGTAATGTGCTCCCTCCTTCTGGTGTACGTCAAAAGGCGGGCCACCACATTCTGCACCAGCTGTAGGCGCGCAACTGAGGAAGATGTGGATCCATAAAAAAGGGAATTTGCATAATCCAAGCGAGAGAGAGATCACAAATGCATGGATCACTGTGTGCAGGTCACATCTAGTCAGGATGGACTTCATCTTTGATAGCCGGTGAAGCTGGAAAAAGCAGCATCTAACCACCTGGCTAATGTGGGAGTCCATCCGCAGCTCTGGGTCTAAAACCACCCCCAGGTTAGTGCTGGTTGGGTTCACTAAGCTGGTCAGGAAAGGACTGGCAGTAAATGAGTTAAGGCATAAAATCTAGGCAAGAATCTCAACGAGTAAAATTAAACCAGAATTTCTAGAAGATCAACATTTTACTGAGTCTCTTTCTTCTCATATGAAGCAGGAAATAATCAAATTAGAGAATTGTAGGGATTAAAGCTTAATTCAACAAAACAGGAAGCTTTTTAGGTCCTGAAGCTTAAAGTAGTGTACTAACTGAACATTTTGTAAGGAAAGTCTCCAAAACGTTATCTTTACCAGTAGTGTGTAAATGTGGCCCTCAAGGGCCACCATCCTGCTTCAACACACCTGATTTTAATCAGTAGGTGATTAACAGGCTTCTGTGGAACTTGATGACATCCTGAACGGGTAATTCAGCTAGTGAATCAGGTGTGCTGGAGCAGGGAAGCAACCAAAACATCAAGCCAGACTTCCTAGAGCGTTTACCTGCGTGCAGCCTCGGAGGAACAGCGCTCGTAAACCGGTGCAGCCTCTGGCTAAGGCCTCGATGCCGTCACGCGTGATCTGATCACACCAAGACAGGTTCAACATCTCCAGCATCCTGCAGCCGTCGCTGAACATTGTAGGAGACAACGCGGAGTTAGGTGTGTAGGGACTAGGGTCGTCACGGTGTGAAAATGTAACCTCACGGTTATTGTGACCAAAATTATTACGGTTTTCGGTATTATCGCGGTATTTTTTTAAACGCGTTACATTTTCAGACAACTACATAAACCCTGTATATCAGGAAAATATTGTCCTCAGTTTGTGTCTAAATTTTGCCTAAAATGTGTTATTTTGTAATTATGTTGTTTATTTGTTTACATTTTTCCCCTTTAGTCTTTAAAATACAATATTTGCCCATAACTTCTTATTTTTGTCTGTTTGATGTCATCATTTTAATAATATTAGATCAGATGATAGTACTCAAGTAGCCTTCTAATCAGATACTTTTTTACTCTTACTTGAGTAATAAACCCTATATCAGGAAAGTATTGTCCTCGGTTTGTGTCCTTCCAGTGAGCTTTGCAGATGTGGGAAAGTGTCATCAGGCAGTAATCGTTGTTAAATTCATAATTATTCTCGGAGAGAGACCAACTCTGATCTGCCCCTGGGAGCCCCGTAATGCATAGCGTCATTTCAACATGGCGGTATCCGCGACACGGTTTATATGCAGGTAGCGGCGCTGCGGCTGCTTTATATAGCGACTCGTTGCATTCTCCCTCAACCCAAATCCTCGGATCACGCATTTTAGCTAAAACGCTAACGTTAGCTTGCCTTGCGTTGACTGTAGAGTTGTGGGTGATGGTCACGCAGATGTGTCATGAGATTTGAAGCGTTGCTGCCTTTCACAGACACTTTTTCTGCACGTGCTGCAAACAGGATAGCCGTCTTCTATCAGCTGTCCCTCGGCATTCTCCAAATATCCAAAACATGCCCGTACTTCCCACTTTGTCTTCTTTGAGGGATAATAAATGTCCTGAGTGCTGCCGTCTCCTCCTTTGGCCATTATTTCAGCTTTACCTTCAGTAAAGTGTTGGCTGTAAACAACAAAGCGCGCATGTGCCGCCGGCAACTTCAGCAGATGATACGGTGGCTGGTAAGGGTCACCGCGCCTACACCGCAGCCACGGTAATCCACCGAGATAATATAGTTTTAAAAAACACGACGGTTATTATTATCGTCAACTTTTTTACCGGGGTTTACCGCTACACCGGTTACCGTGACAACCCGAGTAGCGACTTAACGAAGAAGGGAACTGTGTTTCGTAGCTGTACCTGAGGGCCTTGAGGGAGTGATTGCTGATGGACACACAGGAAGTGAGATCCAACTGTTTGAGCTTGGAGCAGAACTTGCTGAGGCTGAGGCAGGTGCTGTCTGTGATCTTTGTGCAGCCGTTCAGGTTCAAGACCTCAATGTTCCTGCAGTTCTGAGCAAAGGTCCTGGGAAACAGACACAAGAGTCGCTTCACTGAATGTTTTATGTTTTAAAGTTATATTCACGTCTGTTAGGAACCTTCTTCTACATGTTCGACCAACGCTTCCACTCTCTCCTGTACTTCTTTAGGATTAACATACATCTTCTAGTCCTTTTAAGGAGGTACAAAGCATGGATGTAATTTTCAGTTTAAAAGTGGGGGGGACACGGGGGGGGGGGGTATCTTTACAGTATGTTCTAATGGGAAACAGGCTTCAACACAAACGGTTGATTTCTGCTTGGTCCTAGAGCTCAACCAGTGTCAATTTAAATAGCGTAATATTGTTTTTGGATGGTAAAAAGTGCAGGGGTCAAACCTTGACTTTGGAAAATGTGGGGGGGGACATGTCCCCCCTGTCCCCCCCAAAAAAATTACGTCCATGGTACAAAGTAAACTGTGTTTAAAAGAGAGTTCCACTGAGAATAAAGAAGCAGAAGCTGCTTAAAACTTCAAACATAATCACCCAGAGACAAAAACAATGAGTAAACCAACAGGATGAGTTCTGGTCACCAAATCATCAAATGTCAGAGAATCTCACTTCATAGAGGCATCTCCAACGCTCAGGCAGCCCCTGAGGCTGAGCTGCCTCAGGAAGCCTCCACAACGCTTCGAAATGTTCTCCACCACCCGCCCCTGAAAGAGAGAGAGAGAGAGAGAGAGAGAGAGAGAGAGAGAGAGAGAGAGAGAGAGAGAGAGAGAGAGAGAGAGAGAGAGAGAGAGAGAGAGAGAGAGATGACTTGGCCGGAGGATCAGCTGAGACGTCACAGCTGACACCAAAGCCTAGTGACCCAGCGCTAAGCCCCGGGCAGGGTAATGCTACTCAACAAGCTCCAGCAGCGATATGCTGCAAACACACCGCTCACCTCGATGTCTGTCTGGAAGTTAAAAAGGTCGATCTTCTGCCAGTTGCTGCCATCTAGAGCCAGGACGTTCCACGCCTGGGAAAAGGAAGTTTGGAGAAACAGGAGCGGGGTCAGAGAGACGTGGGAGAGTTAGCGGGCTGACCGCTGCTTACGAAGGGAAATCAATGCCCTTAAAATGGGTCTCTTCCTCCCCGGTGTGCCTATTTGGTATTTTAGCAAAAAGGGAATTAGGGAATTTCCTAATTCAGGGTCTAAAATGCTTAAAGGTGGAGAAAATCCTGACAATCGTGAATCAGCCCCAGTACCAATAATCCAAAATCTCATTTAGATAAAGAAGAACGTTTCTGGTTATAAATACTACTGCATGACGGGATTTTCAAGATGCTGTCATCTCAAGAATGTCGTCAAGCATGATTACAGTAAAGCATTCTTAGCCTGGTCAAATAAACAAACACCAATGACCAAAAAATCTCCTTAAAGCAGGACAGACTGCATGAAGCCAGCAGAGGGCACTTAATTACAAAAAAATCTAAATAATGTTTATTTACTCACAGGAATTATGACCATTTTGATACTAAATTCTATTAAAGCTGCATGAATTATGATTCATTTAAAGGGAGGAGCTTACCTTGGACACCTGTGCACACCTGCAGAGTGTAACCACATCTAGGTAGGAGAATATTCTAGAAAAAGACAAGAAAGAATGGGTGTGTTTAAATAAACATGGTTTAAATTTATTTCTTCAGTGTTGTTGGCAGTGACGGCTAGTCCAAAGAGGGCACTGCCTTCCCTGGTTGCTAGGGAGAACTGGAGGATATTTTAGCCAATCAGAATCACTGAATTTGTCATCTCAGGGGCCCTGGCCTTTAGCTCGCTAACATGCATGCTAGAAGTTTGTGGATCTCATTTCCTCTCTTGCTCTCTCATTCACTGTTAATTTAGATAAAGCTGAAATCATACCTGCTGCCATTTCAGTAAAATGTGTTTATGTACAATTTTTATGATCATTCTTCGTGTTTTAAGGTGCAGGAGCGGCTCACATGAGCGCTGGCTGAGCCACAAAGGGCCACGCGCCGACCGCTACTGGGTCAGCTCAATCCATTAATCTGACAATGAGGAATCTCTGGCACTCACAGCCCAGGCCACGGAAACCACACACACACACACACACACACACACCCTAAAACAATAGACTTCTATATGAAGAATGTGAAGAATCTATAAATCACGTTTCTTTTAGAATGCCCATTAAGCTGAATTCTAGAGCGATGCTGGAATCTGAATGTCCCTGGTTATTGTCTCCTTTACATTATAAAAAACAGTGTGTGTGCGTGTGCGTGTGTGTGTGTGTGTGTGTGTGTGTGTGTGTTAGACGTGGGCATGTTGGGACATGCCCGTGTTATAGCCAGTGTACAAACCCTGGATGTAACACTTTAATTTAATGTTTGGTTGCTCAACCTTTTGATTCCTGAAACTCTCAATGAGACATTCCACACCTGTCCACAGGTATGTTCCAGCTGTCTCAGGTCTGAAGAATTTCTTCTCCAGGTGTTTCCGATCCATCGACAGATGTTCTAAAGGATCTGGATCAGAGCTCGTAGTTCAGAAGTGTTTGGTTCTGATCCGTTATCCTGCTGGAGGACCCATACAACCCATACAACGTTTTTGCTACTGATGGTCCGATATTTTTTTGGACCAGATAAAAGACACTCTGGACCAGATGCAGCAGAGCAGCCCAATCGCTGATGCAACTGGGCACCAACCTGCAGCTTTGTCTCACCTGTCCAAAGGACGTTCTCCCAGAACTTTGCAGCTCATCAACAAGCATTTGGATAAAACCCAGTCTCTCTTTATGTGATTCGCTTCCAGCAGCGATTTCCTCCTTGGTCGTCTTCTTTTATGTCCACTTTGGCTCAAACAGCTATGGAGGACGCAATCTGACACTGATGCAGCTTGACCTTGGAGTTGACCTCTACTGTACTTGGAAGTTTTTCTTGTCTAATATTATAATTAATGTAATCAATTTTCTGCCACGTTTCCTCTTGCAGCCATGTCCAGGTAGGTCTTCTACAGCCCTTAGACCATAAGATGCTGTTGTAAGAGGAACATCAAGAGGGTTGGAGATAATCCTCTAGGCCTCGGCTGCTTGGAGATGGTCCTCTAGGCTTCGGCTGCTTGGAGATGGTCCTCTGGGCCTCGGCTGCTTGGAGATGGTCCTCTAGGCTTCGGCTGCTTGGAGATGGTCCTCTAGGCTTCGGCTGCTTGGAGATGGTTCTCTAGGCTTCGGCTGCTTGGAGATGGTTCTCTAGGCTTCGGCTGCTTGGAGATGGTTCTCTAGGTTTCGGCTGCTTGGAGAATGTCCTCTAGGCTTCGGCTGCTTGGAGATGGTCCTCTAGGCTTCGGCTGCTTGGAGATGGTCCTCTAGGCTTCGGCTGCTCGGAGAATGTCCTCTAGGCTTCGGCTGCTTGGAGATGGTCCTCTAGGCTTCGGCTGCTTGGAGATGGTTCTCTAGGTTTCGGCTGCTTGGAGATGGTTCTCTAGGCTTCGGCTGCTTGGAGAATGTCCTCTAGGCTTCGGCTGCTTGGAGATGGTCCTCTAGGCTTCGGCTGCTTGGAGATGGTCCTCTAGGCTTCGGCTGCTTGGAGAATGTCCTCTAGGCTTCGGCTGCTTGGAGATGGTCCTCTAGGCTTCGGCTGCTTGGAGATGGTCCTCTAGGCCTCGGCTGCTTGGAGATGGTCCTCTAGGCTTCGGTTGCTTGGAGATGGTCCTCCAGGCTTCGGCTGCTTGGAGATGGTCCTCTAGGCTTCGGCTGCTTGGAGATGGTTCTCTAGGTTTCGGCTGCTTGGAGATGGTTCTCTAGGCTTCGGCTGCTTGGAGAATGTCCTCTAGGCCTCGGCTGCTTGGAGATGGTCCTCTAAGCTTCGGCTGCTTGGAGAATATCCTCTAGGCCTCGGCTGCTTGGAGATGGTCCTCTAGGCTTCGGTTGCTTGGAGATGGTCCTCTAGGCTTCGGCTGCTTGGAGATGGTCCTCTAGGCTTCGGCTGCTTGGAGATGGTCCTCTAGGCTTCGGCTGCTTGGAGATGGTCCTCTAGGCCTCGGCTGCTTGGAGATGGTCCTCTAGGCTTCGGCTGCTTGGAGATGGTCCTCTGGGCCTCGGCTGCTTGGAGATGGTCCTCTAGGCTTCGGCTGCTTGGAGATGGTCCTCTAGGCTTCGGCTGCTTGGAGATGGTCCTCTAGGCTTCGGCTGCTTGGAGATGGTCCTCTAGGCTTCGGCTGCTTGGAGATGGTTCTCTAGGCTTCGGCTGCTTGGAGATGGTTCTCTAGGCTTCGGCTGCTTGGAGATGGTTCTCTAGGTTTCGGCTGCTTGGAGAATGTCCTCTAGGCTTCGGCTGCTTGGAGATGGTCCTCTAGGCTTCGGCTGCTTGGAGATGGTCCTCTAGGCTTCGGCTGCTTGGAGAATGTCCTCTAGGCTTCGGCTGCTTGGAGATGGTCCTCTAGGCTTCGGCTGCTTGGAGATGGTTCTCTAGGTTTCGGCTGCTTGGAGATGGTTCTCTAGGCTTCGGCTGCTTGGAGAATGTCCTCTAGGCTTCGGCTGCTTGGAGATGGTCCTCTAGGCTTCGGCTGCTTGGAGATGGTCCTCTAGGCTTCGGCTGCTTGGAGAATGTCCTCTAGGCTTCGGCTGCTTGGAGATGGTCCTCTAGGCTTCGGCTGCTTGGAGATGGTCCTCTAGGCCTCGGCTGCTTGGAGATGGTCCTCTAGGCTTCGGCTGCTTGGAGATGGTCCTCCAGGCTTCGGCTGCTTGGAGATGGTCCTCTAGGCTTCGGCTGCTTGGAGATGGTTCTCTAGGTTTCGGCTGCTTGGAGATGGTTCTCTAGGCTTCGGCTGCTTGGAGAATGTCCTCTAGGCCTCGGCTGCTTGGAGATGGTCCTCTAAGCTTCGGCTGCTTGGAGAATATCCTCTAGGCCTCGGCTGCTTGGAGATGGTCCTCTAGGCTTCGGTTGCTTGGAGATGGTCCTCTAGGCTTCGGCTGCTTGGAGATGGTCCTCTAGGCTTCGGCTGCTTGGAGATGGTCCTCTAGGCTTCGGCTGCTTGGAGATGGTCCTCTAGGCTTCGGCTGCTTGGAGATGGTCCTCTAGGCTTCGGCTGCTTGGAGATGGTCCTCTAGGCTTCGGCTGCTTGGAGATGGTCCTCTCGGCTTCGGCTGCTTGGAGATGGTCCTCTCAGCTTCGGCTGCTTGGAGATGGTCCCCTTAGGCTTCGGCTGCTTGGAGATGGTCCTCTAGGCCTCGGCTGCTTGGAGATGGTCCTCTAGGCTTCGGCTGCTTGGAGATGGTCCTCTAGGCTTCGGCTGCTTGGAGATGGTCCTCTAGGCTTCGGCTGCTTGGAGATGGTCCTCTAGGCCTCGGCTGCTTGGAGATGGTCCTCTAGGCTTCGGCTGCTTGGAGATGGTCCTCTAGGCTTCGGCTGCTTGGAGATGGTCCTCTAGGCTTCGGCTGCTTGGAGATGGTCCTCTAGGCTTCGGCTGCTTGGAGATGGTCCTCTAGGCTTCAGCGCCCCGGAAATGGCCTTCTAGCTTTCAGCTAGCTGGGGACGGTCCTCTAGCCTTAGCTGCGTCGAGAGGGTCATGGGTTTTGTTTAATCTCCTGAGACAACTTTGTCAGTAGCTTCCTGTGGTCGGTGTTCAGTGGGTTACACACCCTGATACTAAACAGCCCATGTGACTACCTTTCAGCCTTTAACCAGGCTGGAGACACCTGGATGCTGACTACAGAACACCCTGGCATTTCTTCACATCTTTTCCAGGGACACTGTGAGTTTTTTTCATTTTGACTTTTGTCAGTTTTTGGTTATTTCAGTGACCATTTTGGGTTTTTCTCTCTTCAACAGAACATTATCAACAGTTTAATCAACATCTGATTACTAAAACAATGTTAGAGCAGCAGATTCACACCGTCAGGCCGAGCAGCTGAACAATCCTTCCCATCGATCTCTCTTCTAATAACTGGTTAATGGCGACAGCGCCCATCATCGACCCAGCGTCTGCTTTAACCAAAAGCAACTCGACTTTCCATTAACCGAGCTTTTACAGCCTCTGGTTTTGGTTACTCACACTCACAGGAAAGCAATCCTTCAGTCTGACTGAACGTTTCTGACGTTCAGAACTACAGACAAGGACGCAACAATCGAACGAAGCAAAGGAAAGCCCTAACAGAGGTGCGGCTTTATCTAGCCATTTAATTTTGTTGCATCGTTACACACAAGACGGCGTAAACTCAGAGGGGCACGATGGAAGAAAAGCCAGCTGATTGTTCAGTGAAATTCTGCCTGGTTTCCAGTTTTTTCCCCCTTTTTTTAGACAGGATTTTTAAGCCTGTCCTGCTTAATGACAAAATGTACACCGAGCCCCTCAAGCGTGGCCAGATAAGAGCGAGTCGACTCTCACCACGCTGTCTGAGACCGGTTGCCATGGCAACACCTCAGACATAAATTTGGGTGTTGTCGGTCAGAGAGAGCGCTGAGTCAGCACTTCTGCACAGCATGGCGGAGGAGGAGAAAGGCGGGGGGCGTCGAACCACTCCGAACTCCCTTGCCACCACGGCGCCGTCAGATGAGCTTCTCCTGTTTTTCACAGTTTATGCCCGCCGTGGCTCTGGCCCAGATAGCAGCTGTTTGTGATGCACCAGCTGACAAGCAGAGGGGCACAAGAACCCTAGCAGGCTCACTCACACTGGTAGATGATGCATAAGCACTGATGCCGATGCGAACATGAATGAATTAACAAATTAAATGGGAAATATTCGTGGGGGCCGCGCCGTTTCCAAAATATTGCGTGTGAACGATACATTCCAGTGATTAAAAACATGAATAACTCAGTGGCGTCCCTCAGCTTTAAGCAGCTAAAACTCCGACTCTCCTCTAATCATCTTCAGTTTGGAAAGTTGCAGTTGCTTATTTGTTAAATGACTGAGCTCCTCTGATCATCAGGTAATTATTTAGGTTCATTTTACCAGAATAATGGTACCCAGCGTCTTTGCTTTTCTTATCTCAGCTATGAAAAAAGTCAAACTTTCTAACTAAATTAGGTTTGATTTTTCCTTCCCTCTTTATCTAGATGTCACAACAACGCAAAATGATTCTGCTACCCCCCAAAGGAGATCAGAACAAGATAATAAAACTCTTAAAGACGGTAAACACGTTTGATTAGATCGGTGGCATTAGCTCAGAGGTTAGTAAGACGACAGCAACAAGTTACACCATCATCACTCTGTGGTATTTAACCAAATCTAATCTCCTCTTTTATACACTCAACAAAAATATAAACGCAACACCTTTGTTTCTGCTCCGATTTCCATGAGATGGACTTAAAGATCTAAAATTCATTCCAGATACACAATATCACCATTTCTCTCAAACATTGTTCACAAATCAGTCTAAATGTGTGATAGTGCTGAGATAATCCATCCCACCTCATAGGTGTGCCACATCAAGATGCTGATCTGACATCATGATTAGTGCACAGGTGTACCTTATACTGCCCACAATAAAAGGCCCCCCCGCCCCCGCCTGGTCTGGATTTTAACCATCACTACCACTGATTGCTAATTCCTGAAAACATTTCTCATGCTCTGCGGGATTCTGTCAATATACACATTTATATGTTTTTATCTTAAAAACCAGCCAAAATTGAAAGTGTTTTAGGTTCTGGTTAGGGTTTGAAGCAAGGGTCTGGGAAGTGGTGGGGGAGAGGGAGTGCAACTGGCAGCAAACTTATTTGGTGAGTAAGGACGTAGCGGTGTCCTGATACATAATGAGACGGGGGTTTCCCCATGTTTGCTGCTTTCCAGATAGATATGGATCCACATCCTGAATTATTTTAGAGTTTAATGCAAGAAAAGCAGCCATACCAGTAGAAATTACACAAAAGCATCAATAAAGCATTTTTAATACTTTAAGCTATTGCTTTAAAACTGGTTTCAGAGATTCTTGCGGTACAAATTTAACCAACTTTACGTGAGAAAGCACTCTGCTGACCAGAAACCCCCACTTAAAGTAACAACAGATAGTTATTTTACTTTAAGCTAGAGCTTTAACATTGACCTTGGTGATTGTTGAGTTAGAAACTTGACCAGTTTCATATTTGACACCACGCTGCTGGCCTCTGCTAACCAAAAACCACACGGGACAGTTTTGTAGAGTGGTTAGGTGTCCTAGGGTGCAGCCTTTACATGCTTTACGGCTGTTAGCTGTAATGCTAGCGGTTAGTATTTTAGTATTTTTCATCTGTCTAGTCCGTTTAGGTACACAAAAATGACATTATTTATAAATCACTATATTTTATTTTGAAAAATGTCTTTATTTTGTTAAATTTACCAGCCTGCATCTTCTGTTTTGGTTTGACTTCCTGCCAGAATTGACGCGACCTACGCTAGCTTGAGGGAGCTAATGGAGGCTACAAAATCACGGACTGAAGGTGACCTGGCTTTGTTGCTACAGGACTTGTAAGTAGTGTTTTTGTCCAAGAGTGCGGATCTATTTACTTTATAGTTTATTTTAGTATTAGTTGGCTCGTGTTGGCATTAGCTTTTTGTTAGCTCTAGCAACAGCAGGCTGCTACAGGGTTGTTTACGACAGTTGTAATTCAGCTTTCAACCAGTAGGAGGGAAAAACGGGGAAACTTATTTAGGGTTGCTTTAAAAGAAGTCATGTTTCATCTGCTGGCCTCCTAATAAATGTAACTGCTGTTGCTGTTTATTTCTTCATTTATTTATTTTCCCATTTGTAAGACACTGGGTTGGTTGTGTTTCCTGTAATTTTATTTTGAAAAGCTACATGAGCTGCTCTGCCAGCCACACTCTTAATTTGATGATACAAGCCAGGTGTGAGGAACACACAGCCTGGATGAAGTGCTGGCAAGCAGACAGCTAATGGACTGAAAACATTTAATCCTTTGCTAAAGAACTAACTAGTAAAAGGACTTAAAGAAGGACAGATGGATTCCCTTTGTGTTTTAAGCAAAACAGCCAACGAGGTATTTATTTGTCTTTATTTTGTTGCACATTATTGTACATGTTTTAATTGTACTATCCTGTATTTAGTTTCACGGTCTAAGAAAGGAGGACAGAAGAGGTCCACAATAAAAGGACGTCCAATAAACCCGTAAAAGAAATCACTTGCGTCTGTGTTGCTTGGAGGGAATCACAATAAATATTTGTTTTACTAAATAGCATTTATTTATAATCTGACTCCAATTGTAATGGATCACAATAAAATTTGAATCTGGATCCGTTGTTGGACTGAACTGACCGCACGTAATTTGATTTAAAGCTTGATCTGCATGCTTTCTGTGACCTAAGATGGCTTCTGATGAGAATCAAAACAATACAAAATTTAAATCTTCATTACTTTTACAACTAACTCCATATTGTTGAGAGTAAACCAGCTGATCAGAGTTATGGGACTTTAGTACACTTCAAGCAAAATTCCTTGTAGTTTCCAAACTTTTTCTACTCAAGATTTCACAAAACAAACAGATCTAGAGACGAGTATTTTAAGCCAACGTGGCCAGTTTGGGGTTGTTTAGCGCTTTTGGAACGATTCATAGTCATTTTAATACAAACTTTAGTGGACCACATGAATGAGATGATGTCTCCCACTATTAAACAAAAACAAGTCCCAGCTAACCCAGAATCCAGGGTTAATAAACAAGATTAAAATCCGTCACAGCGAGCCTTCCTCGCAGCTGATGTTGTGTAACTATCTCACGATGACGCATGAGACAGTAGGTCATGTGTCGCAGGTCCACCAGCACAAGTGCAGTGGTGGTAATGGGTGGACTGGTGGACTCTCTGGAGTACAGATGGAGCAAGAGTGGAGCGCAGCACTGCAGAATTCCCTACCAGCTACGGGAAACTATTTATAGCGTACACACACACACACACACACACACACACACACACACACACACACACACACAAACTAGCATCATTCAAACAGAAACACAGTCAGGAACCTGCAGGTGGGTCACTGTCCCACATGCACACACTTGGAAACATGCGCAAAATATCAGATTTATAGACCGTGTGCAGCTGCTGTGTTCTAAAATATTGGTCTGTAGGTCACACACCTGACCAAAAAAGACGACGACAGTGTGTGTGGTATCAGCCCTACCTGAGGAGAAGCTCTTTGGGGAGCTTTTTGTTTATGGGAGCTTCGTCGCTGTTTGAAAATACCTGCAGACACACAAAAAAAAAAAAAAAGAAGGGGGAAACGATTAGGTTTTTGGGTGAGCTGAAGTGAAATAAAAAGAGAAATCAAAACATTATCGACCGATGGGGGTTGTTTTAGTTCAGTTTTGGCTCAAGCTTGACCCACGTTTTCCATTAAAACCTGAGCTGTCACACCTGTAAGCCAATAAACACACCAAAGCTGCAACTGGCGTCTCGTATCGCCTCCATACCAGCTCAGAAATCGGTTTGCCTGGTCAGCTTGTTGGCATGCTTATCTCAATTAGCCTAGTCTCTGGACGTCTGGCCATCTGCTAAGAGTGACACACACACACACACACACGCGTGCTCTTAGGTGATTCAAGTCAGACCTCTCTGAGTGAAGATCAGAGGCAGAACATTCTCGATCAGGCGGGCTGCATTCAGCCATGAATTTAGATCACAGCAAAACACCTACCACCTCTGTGCTGCTCTGACAAGCGACACACTCGCTTCCTAAAAGAGTCAGCACGCATTTCCAACGAGAGGACACCCCGATGTGTCTCATGCAAGCAGAAAACGCAAGGATACAAAAGGACCAGGATGAGCACAGGTTGATTCTGAAAGAGATGCAACCTCCTTAAAATAGAAGGAGATGGAAGGCAGGATCAAAACGACAGCAGGAGGCAAACAAGAAACGGCACTACAGAGGGTGGGAAATGAGTCTTGATTATTAAAGCAATTAATAAAGTGAAAAAAAAAGAGGCAGGTTGCAGGAGAAAGACTGTATAAATGCAGTCAAAAACACAAGGAGGAATTCTCCTAATGAGACTAAAATCACCACACCAAACCCTTTAAATGCTTAAACACTGGACTGGCGGTCCCCCTATTTAAAAAGAGGGACTGCAGGGCGATCATACACCTGATTCCAAAGGAAGAGGTGGCCCAAGTGGCTGGGGAGGGGCTGCTGCCCCCGCGACCCGACTCCGGATAAGCGGAAGAAAATGGATAGATGGATGTTCAAACACCAGCTAATGAGATAATAACATTTGTGTAGAAGCACAGTCTGAAAATGTATTTCAAAATAAAAGCCGAGGCTGTGAGATTCAGGAAGTCATCGGTTGACAGGAGAGAAAAGATCTAGGAAAACTACAATGAGATTTCTGAATGAGGTGAAAAAACAAAAGAAATGAAAAAAGAAAAAGGTTGTAGGACTTCCTAGAGGAAGTCTGAACACGTATGAAACGTCCAAAAGGACAGGAAAGTCTTCTAAAAGCTTCAGAGATCCCAAAGTTACTCACTTTGGATAAAAAAAGGAAATAATAGAAATGTTTTTTTCTTTGTGTAAGCATCAACATGTCAGGCAAAAGTGAAGCTACAACCTGGTAAAAGGTTTATTTCAACCAGCTGAGGCAACCTGCTGTTATTAAAAACTAAAATGGATTCCCCAGGTGCGTAAGAAACTAGCATCCGCCCTACGGTCAAACACGGCGACAGCAGTATCATGATGTGGGAACAGAGCAGCAGGAACTGCAAGACCAGAAAGAATAAAAACAACATTTCCGAGGGTTTGAGATCTCAGATTCTGCTAAATGTTTTTCCTTCAACAACACAAACCGCCAACAAAACAGAGAAGTGGTTTTAGGAAAGCTCAGTGAAAAGTCCTCAATGGTTTTATAATGAAGGAAAACTAAAATAAAAGTCCAGACTGGCGTTGGAGCTATTTTAAAAGGAAGTTTCGTAATATTTACAGCATTTAAATAAAAAACTCAAAGAAAACAGACAGTCCAAAACCAATGGATGGAAAAACTTCAACCAGACTGAAACACTGAATAAAGAGAAGTGGAGCTGTTAATGGATAACACATTCGCTAATATGTTTCTAAAACCTGAAGTAGTTTACCTGACTCTTAACCCATTTGTCACTCATAAGATTCTCATCAAAATGAGAAAAAGGAACTTGACCTTTTTTTTTTCTTTGTTTAGACAAGAAAATGACTTTACAGTGTGCAGTGCCTTCTAGTTTGGTTTCAGATCATGACTAAGGGAAAATGCAAACTTTTAAATGTTTTTTAAACGTTTCTTCAGACTAACTTGGGTGCACATTCTGCAAAATGGCAGAAGAGCAGGATTCCCCAAACAGGAAGTTACACCCTGCAGTAATATTCCTGTTCCGAGAGGGTGGGGGGTGGATTGGTGCATTAACTTCCTACCATCTGGGTTTTTTTAAACAAAAGAAATAATCAACTACAAAGAAACTAAAGCCCGTTTGGAGCTAAGAACACCCCCCAGAAGTCTCACTCCTAGTTCCACCACAGATTTATCTTCCATCCTTTGGCGATTTGTATGCAAAAAGCCGAGTGGAGAAACACACGAAACACCTTCTGTTCTGATTCACTCACACCAGGCCTGTGAGCACCCGGCTGGGAAAGTCAAGTACCATCAAGTCAAACTATAAAGAATCTCAGCAATGTGTGAATAACATGTCAGGTGAACAGCACATTTGGATGGGGCGATATAAGGCTGGAGCACAATTATAGAAGGAAATGTTGACGGAAAGCACGTTTATTAAACTGCAGGTGTTAAACGGACGGCTTAGTGGTGGAGGGAATGCACACAGATAGTTTGTTTCTTCATGGTTGTGTTTTCTGAGCTGATGCAGCACTCAGATGTAAGATGTAAAAGGGTCATCACTTCAGTTTCCAGAGTTGGACAACGTTGGGCATCATAGCTGCTCATCCAGCAGAGCGTGCTGAGAATATGTAAATACGACTCCGCTCACCCTTAGCCAAGATCAATACTAATCAATCTAGTCTTTCATTAAAAGTGATTGGGATCTATAGCAGAATTTAATGGTATTGTCCATCCCGATGTTCCATTTCTTCATTAACTTCCATGAAATTCTGCTCTGCCAGTTGGGAGTAATTTAAAAGGTCACCTCAAGCATCTTTTTTACGAATTACAAAGTCTGACGAGGGAGGAAAAAAGGTTTTAGGACATAAAAGCGGATGGAAAATGTGCTAACTCTAATAAAATGCTTAAAGCTGATATTATCAGGAGACAGATCTGTTTAGCTGCACTATTTACACAACAGCTGTGGTCACAGTTGACCAGTATCCCTAGAAAAGTAGATTAAATATAAAAATATTCAACCGTAGTTGAAAACAGGGGTGGATGATGTCACGATACTAGATCACGAAAGATTGGAAAGTGGTCCGATCAGCTAAACTAGAAATATCGTAGGATCGTCCTCAACGCAGAACCTTCAGGTTCAACACACCTGCTTTAAATTACAAAATTTCCCCCAACAGGATGTCAACAAGTCAGGCAAAGGCCTGTTTCGTTTTTCTTTTGTATAAAAATAAAAAAACATAGCAAAGGGTTAGCGGTTGTTGAGCTAATGTGAATGTAGCATTCTTTTTTAGGGGGCTAAAACTAATACTTTTGTTAACATTTACTAATAAAATTACTTAATAGTGCATTTAGGATGAGTAATAAATACATTTGGTGAACATAAAACAAAATAAATGTATTACCCTAGACTAATTCAGCGTTTACATTAATGATTGTGGTGCTAAAGTTTAATATCGCGAGATTTGGGGGAAAACTGCTATTTCTTCTTCTATGGTTAAAAAAAGAGGAGGTTTCACCAATCTGTGCGGCACCTGCGCACCCAGGCGGGCGGGTTACTGCGTTATCTGCCCAGAAGAGCTGATTTCCTACTGAATGCTGACAACGTGGAGCCCCCAGACCCCCACCTGAAAGCCTGGAAACTCGGGCGACAGTGGCAGCCTGAAGCCATCCTCGCCCCTGAGATATTGACACCCCCCGCCCCGGCCGCAGCCCTCTCTGTCCCGCAGTCCCCAGCTCCATGTTGTCGTTCTGTTGCAGCAGCAGGACAACAACAGGATTTCGGATTACCCTTGACCAACAAAACACACACTCACACTTATACAAGACTCCCCAGTAGAGACAAACAGTGGAACCGTTGGTGGTCCACTCCCTGCGTGTCATTACCTCGAACCGGCTCTTGGTGATACCGTTCATGTCTGCGGCGGCACGGTTCTGCTAAGCGGAGCCGAACGCCGTTATTGCTTTTGTCGCCGTTTTATTTTTGGAGTGCAGGAGCCGAGCTGAGTGAAGCTGGGTCTTCACACCCTCCTCCTTCCCCTCACCCAGCCGCCAGCGAGGCTCCCGTCTCCGGGGTCAGTCAACGAGGACTGGAGGAGGCGGCGGCGGTGAGGGTGGCGTCGGTTCGGTCCGGAGTGGCCTGCGGTAGCACCGTGAACGCTCGCTGTCTCGGAGAGCAGCGACTCCCCAGCCCGTCTCATCCCAGGGCTAACCAAAATAACAATAATAACATGGACGGTCTATCAAGTGACTTCACTTCCGCCTCTCCCTTAAATCGCTCCAGTGCGACTCAGACGGACCGATAAATCTCCCGAACCGGTCCCAAAACACGAGAAAAACGTCTGTTAAATGCCTCGCTTCATATTTCCAGCTTTGAGCGCTGTTACGTCGGCTGACATGACAGCTTTCTCCTGTTTTGTTTACTTGCTGGGGGAGGGCCTACGTGACGTCATTGCTGCGGGAAAAGCACGCGTGGTCGATTTGTTTTGATTGTGAAGTCTTCAGGAGATTTGGGGGAAACGCGCAAAAACAGCGGGATTGAGCGCAGCCACGGGGGCTAACACGGTCAGAGAACAGCACCGAGACGGAACCGGACACGAACTCGTGTTGGGTTCAGGTTTAAAGCAAGGGAACAGTCGGGTCTGTGGAAAATATGGCAAGCCGTTGTAGCATTTAAGCAAACCGCACCTCTTCAGTTGCTTTGAATAGTAATTATACCGTTCCTTCTAGTAAAAAAAAATGTTATAGCTTTAATAATTACTCAACTTATTAAATTTACTTAAACATTTTCACTTATTTTCTTCCTCTTATGTCACCACAGTGACCTCAACTTCCTTGTAGAATAAATAATAATTACAGTGGATCTTCCTATTGAAAAAAAATAATAAAAATATTAATAAACTAAATCAAATACATTTATAACCCTAAACATAATATATCCGACAGTTGATTGAGCTCCAGGTTTCATAGGTGCATACTTCCAAACCAAGATGAAGATTGTGAATGTCTAAACAGATTTCATTTGCACCATTTTATAAATAAAGCTTGTTGTCATCGTTTTCTACGGGAAACTCACTTTTAACTTACCCACAGTCCCATTGTTACTGGCCTGAATTCGCATTAAAATGCCATCCAGTCAGGTCCATTTTGGCATACCACATTGTTATTTAAAGACCAATTTAACTGAGAAACTGTTATTTTATCCTTGTTAGTTTTGAAATATGGTCAGTCCCTCTGAGTTTACCGTGCAGGCAGAACGGGAAAATAGTCTTCTAACCGATTTCCTGCGTCAGCCACCAATAGAAAATATACTGGATAATGCTCAGGTCAGGAAAAGCCATAAAGATCTCTGTCACACTGAAAATTAGCATTCGTGGACTCGCCCATCTTGGCCCCTGACCAGGAAGGCTTTTGATAATTTAGCATCCAGGAGAGAGCAGAGCATGTCTGGGCAAGTGAAAGCTAACCGTTAGCATTATTAACTCCACCACACAGCAGAACTCCTTCATGCTTGTTTTATTTGTGGAGATAAAGCATCAATGCTGCAGAGCAAACAGAGTGAGTGGTAGAGTTGCATTGCTGGTAGCCAATCAGATGCAAGATGTCCAAATATCAGGAAATAAGACTCCAAATCCTGCCAACTTCTGCTAACCCCCTCCTCTGGCTGTCTTCTTGTTGCTGAAAAAGGAGCGCCAGAGCTTGTTTTCCCACAGAGAATGACTCACATTCCTTTATACGAAAGACCACTAGCCTAGCAAGCTAAATGTGAGTACATAGTCTGGCCACAACTCACTGATGGCTCTCAGTCATGGGGCGGCACCTACGGTTGCCTTTCAAACTGTCTCTGCATGCTAGTGGACAACAACCAACATGGCGTACTCACTGCAATGCATGTCAGTTGATGGGGCGGTCCACCATACTCCACTGAAGAGGACGCAAATACATTTTTTTCTAAATAAACGTAAGTAGCTCCATTTGCTCTTTACTCAAAGAAAAGTCCAAGTCGAAACATTCCAAAGTTGCCATTTCAAACGAGCCATCCCCATCTTGGTTTTGCTCAGTCGCAATAACACCCCGCCCACTAAACAGATAGAGCTCTGTGATTGGCCCACCAAACAGATAGCGCTGTGATTGGCCCACCAAACAGATGGACCGGCACCAGACTGTCCAGGGCTGCGGAGGCTCCAATGGAGCGTGGCTAGGTCAACATGCAGAGCAGACTCATTGGCTTTAGCAACCGACAGTCTAGATTCTAGGCTAATAGATTGCTGCAAATGTGTTGAAAAAAGGAGGAAACTTGGTCTTTAAATTACTTTAAATGTAAAAATGTCCCATAATTTGTCCCATCAAAAAGACATTTAGGATATTTAACATTGTTATAATAACTAAGACAAAATTCTGAAAATGTGAAACAGATTTGACTCTCATTTTTAACAATGGGGTGCCTCAGGGAGGGCTACTGTCACCCGCTCTGTTCAACCTCTACATGGATGATTTGTCACATCAACTCAAGAAATGTAATACTGGATGTATGATTGGTAACAATCTGATTAATCATCTCATGTATGCTGATGACTTGGCCATCATTTCGCCCAGCAGTGCTGGTTTTCAGCAGCTGCTAAACACATGCTCTGAATATGGGCTGAAGTACGATGTGCAGTTTAATGCAAAAAAGAGTGTTGTGCTTATTTATCGAACCAAAGGGGATAAGAATCTTTGTTTCCCAGACTTCTACTTGGTTGACAAGAAGATAAGTGTCAGTGACAAAGCAAAATATTTGGGTCACATCATCACAAATCAGCTCTGTGACGATGACATTTACCGGCAATGTCGCGCTTTGTATGCCCAAGCCAATATTTTGGTCAGGAAATTCCACACGTGTTCTGATTAGATAAAAATCCACCTTTTTAGAACCTACTGCACACCATACTGCACCTTTGTGGTGTAAGTATAGGAAAGCCAGCTTGCATGAGTCAAAGGGGCATTATGGAAGTTTGACAGCCAAAACATGTATAGAAATAATAAATGTCTTCTTCATACATTCTCCTGCAATGCCCTGGTCCTGTAGAATGAGCCCTGGCATTTTTACTGTGATTGCCTGTTTTTCTGTAAAATCACAGAAAAAGAGAGATGCTCGGGTCGAGCAGGCTGCTTCATGCGCGTTCACGCTCAGGCATCGCCCGTAGCATTTGCTATCCGTAGCTTTAGCAGCAGAAAGAGAGGAAGTGCCACTTTGTCGCTGTTCCTAACGCCTAGTGACAAAGCTAGCTACATTTCTGAGGACCCTTAGCTACTTTCTGTAGAACTTTCTTCTAGATATTTCCTGCAAATTAGCAACAAAATAGCCATTTTCACTTCGAACCGTTCTTTGGTTTGACGTTGTTTCAGCTGTCATCAAGGATATAAATGTTACAGACACTGTGAATGTTACTAGAGTGTAGCTCACATTGTAAGATGTCTGACTCCCATGCAGAAGACCCGGGTTTGATTCTGGATGTGAACTTAGTTTATTTAGAGTTTCTTTTTAAATTAATGGTATATTTTTTTACAGTAAGATGCCCAAATTTTTATTTGAGACTCGCCGAACGGCATTGAATTCACAGATAAAAAAGATGTGGGTTCAACTTTCATTTTGGAACAATTTTTCAAGCAAGGGAAGGGAATGATCTGAGCGTGCAGGAGGACTGACCCATCATAAACCTTTGTCGGCTGTGCTGAAGAGAAAGGTACAGAACCTAATTATTTAATTAATTAGCTGCGTGTTCTCCTGTCCTCTGTCCTCCGGGCCACACGCACACACGGCACTGTCTCAGCTGTTATTTTCGTTAAGGAGTGTGCACGTACAGCATGCACGCCTCGTGCACAAGCCTACTATTGAAGCTGCCGTTACGCTTTTGGCCTGAGGGGGGCAATCACGAGCATAAAAATTCAAAAGTCCGTAAAGTCCCTTTAAAGCAGCCTACAACGATGCATTTAGGACTCTGCTAGGGAAACCTCGGTCCTGTAGTGCAAGTCTTTTATTTTGTAATGCTCATGTCAGGACCTTCCAAGCCATAATGAGGAATTTGATGTACAGGTTTATCTTGTGATTGAAGAACTCCAAGAACAGACTTGTGCAGATGCTGGTTGATCCCCATTTGATTGAAGTGCGTTACCAGTCATCCATGTGGAGACACTGGTATGCATGTCTTTTATAATCTTTTGTATCGTTTTTATGTCTCTTTTTTTAATGTGGACCTTGAGTTTGATAATAAAGTTGAATTGAATTGAATTTTACACTTTATTTGAAGAGCCTGCCTAACTATTAAATGGTAAATCAGCTGATCTAGGAGAATTCCCTAAGCAGATCCACTTCTTTCTGCATGCTTGAGTTGCACACCCCAGACCACTGGATTGGCTTCCATGCCTCTGTGTTATGTAAACTGGTTAAACATCCACATTGCAAAACAAACCCTTATTGATGTGAAAATACCAGCTACAAGCTACAAGACTTACCTCATCTATTAGAGAGAAAACAGACATGATTCAGTTAGTTAATGAAGTGGAAAATACGAACAGAGAAGGTGTAGTTGGTGTGTTTCCCCCTCTTGTAAAATCCTACTAACTTAACTCAACAAAACATGTGAAATTACATCAGATATAATTTTTCCCCTGAACTTTAGTAACATTTGAATGCATTAGATTCACGCACTTACAGATGATTTGACATGTTTTTTCTCTGTGACAGTTACCCCTCAGAAAAGGCCTCTAACGAGGTTTTTGAGACCAGCTGGTTCAGACTGCTGTGAACGACGGAGCTGTGTTCTTCACCACCGCCGCTAGAGGGCGCCACCCACACAGCCTGCTCACGTTTGTGCCGTTTCAGTTGAAATGTGTCGAAATCAGGACATACAAGTTTGTGGGAAATGGGAAGGAGACGAGGAAAGGTCACACCTATTTCTTCACCTTTTGCGTTTCTTTGGCTGTAGGTGTTTTAGCTCATACGGTTTCATCATAACTGTTCATTAGAACACCGCCAAGGGCACGCAGTGGCAAATGCATGAGACATCAACGTAAACTGAACTCAAAAACTAAAACTAAAAAGTGTAACTTCCAAGATTTTTTGCCAAAAAGTATATTTATGAAACACAGCTTAGCTTTTAGCTTCAGTCTAAACAGTATAAACATGTGACTGGGCTAACTGGGGAACCGCTTCATGTCCCCAGAGTTGCAGAACATCTGCTGGTTTCCTGGTATCAGTTCTGGGCTTCTTATTTTAATTCATTCCCCTGACTAATGATTATTCAGCACTGGAGCTATTTTTAGAGGTTAATGTCAAGCAGTATTTTTGGTAATTCATCTTAAAGCAGTCTTGTCTTCATCTTGTATTTTATTTGACTCCAGCAGATGCTCTGCTCTATCTATAGACTCTATATCTGTATTTAAAAAAAAAATCACATGATAGTTATTATCCATCCTTTTTCCTCCGCTTACCCAGAGTCGGGTCACGGGGGCAGCTGCCTAAGCAGAGAAGCCAGACTTTCCTCTCCCCAGCCACTTGGACCAGCTCCTCTGTGGGAATACCAAGGCGTTCCCTGGCCAGCCGAGAGACATAGTCCCCCCCAGCGTGTCTTGAGTCTCCTTTTAGGTCTCCTCCTGGTTGGATGTGCCATGAAAACCTCAGCAGGGAGGCATCCATGGAGGCATCTAAACTAGATGCCCGAGCCACCTCAACTGCATCCTCTCGATGCAGAGGAGCAGGGAGGATTGGGACGTAGATCGACCGGTAAATCTTCCGTCCGATTCAGCTCTCTCTTCACCACGACAGATCGGCACATCACTGCCGACGTAGCACTAACCCGCCTGTTGATCTCTTCCTTCCCTCGCTCATGAACAAGACCCAGAGATGCTTAAACTCCTCCACTTGTGGCAGAACCTCATCCCTGACCTGGAGAAGGCCTTCCACTCTTTTCCGACTCCAATAATTATAATAAAAACAATTAAACTAGTCAAACAATTTCATTTAAATATATGTGAACAGATGATTAGACATAGGCCGTTGAACTTCTGATTTTATTGCAAAATGCCTTTTTTTTTCTGTTAGCACACTTGAATCTTTATTCCATGAGTGGCTGCTCCAACACACCTGATTCAAAGGTTGAATCACCTGTTCAGCAGAACATCAAGGGCTCAATCCCAATTCTTGATCTGCGCCCTGCGGTCTTTAGCAAAGTGCACGTGGAGAAAGTGCTCTGTAAGGCTTCGAATGCGTGGTACACAAGAGTGCAAATAATTGCCAAATTGAAACAGGGAGTATTGCGTCATCGACCACAACGCGTGCCGGGATGCTGGTCGCTGTGACACTTTTTTCAAAAACCTTTATTAACAACTTTCAAACAGACAACCATTTAATTTAAAGAGCAAGTCACCCCCTACCAGATTCTTACTCAACTCCCACTTCCTGTTTGAAAAATGCAACAAATGCTGTTGCCTAGGAGACCGAGAGGGCGGAGCCGCTAACAAACACACACACACACACACACACACACACACACACACACACACACACACACACACACACACACACACACACACACAGGATCACAACGACATTGTGACATCATATGGTACCAGCTAACGTTCTAGGGTACCTCTTAGCCAATAGCGATGGCAGATTTAAATTCAAATGCAGTGCAGAGATTTTACCTGACAACGGCACAACACTGACAGTTTTAGGCAGAAAACTTAAATTTTAACTAAAGAAAGTGCTAAACTATTGACTACACGTGTCTGCAGCACGATTAGATACGCATTTATATAGTTTATCAGAAAAAAAAGTTGATTTGGGGGTGACTTGCTCTTTAAATTCATTTAAATTCATTGCTGCTTTGTCTAAAACATTCAGAGCATCAACTAATCATCCTAAAAGGAACTAATTTTATTAGAAAATACATATTTTCAGAAAATGAACCTTAGCTTGTTCTCCCGCAGCAATGGATTGTGGGTAATGCCCTTCACCCAAGTTCGCATCGATGCAGACTTGGGTGAAGCGCGGATCAAGGGTGCAAAAGAGGCGTGATCAACTTCCGCACCCTACACACTCGCACCGCTGGTCGGGATCGCACAGTTGAAGGGAGCAAGGGTGGAAGTGTGAGTATTGGGATTGGGCCAAGCTCTGCAGAAGCCTGTCTGTCACTTCCAGGCAGTGTTGAGGAGTAACTGAATACAAGTATTTAGAATACAGTGTTTCAAAAAATAAAGATGAGTAACTGTATTCAGTTACAGTTACTATTTTTAAACACGGAACTTAGAATACAGTTACTTTCGTAATACCACTGGAATACTTGTGTGTTTTCCACTTTTCACTCGAAAGATGAATTAATTTCGGGCAACACACGTCTCTGTGTTATGTAAGCTATCTATCCCATAATGCCCCTAAACAATGTACCTCTGTAACCATAGTAACACTGTGGCTGAAAACCACGAGAAGGCTACAGCCCCGAGTAGTAACGTGGAGGTGGAGTGGGTGGAGCCACAACCGCAGCCACATCCACCTACTAGCGGTGAAAGAAAAAATGCATTCACTTCCTGGAAATTCAAGCATTTTTTTCACTGTAAAAAAGCAGCGAGGTGCCTGAAATCTGATGGTGCAGTGCAATCTTTGTCTCCCAGCTAACAACCAACTAGCTGAGTCCAAAGACTCCACATCTAATCTGAAGAGTTGTTTTACTTCCCCAGTCAGTTCATATTGTTTAGCATAAACATGTCCTCTGTTTTCCTGAGGGAGTAGCTACCAACGCACATTGTGATATTTAATCGACTTAAATGCTGATTTTAAGGGGAAGTATTCCAAGTATTTAGATCACAGTACCAGGATTAAGCAAAGTAACGGAATACGTTACAAAATACATTTTAAAGCAGGTATTCAGTGTTCTGTAACTAAATACATTTAAAAAGTGTTCTCCCCAACACTGCTTCTAGGTAATTAAAATTTAGAGCTTGATCACCTGCTGAACAGGTGATTCAATTATTGAGTCAGGTGTGTTGGATGGGGATGTGGAAAAAAACTAAAACTGAGGCCTAGTCCACACATAGCCGGGTTTTTTTAAAAAACGAATAACCGCCCCTCCAAAAACTTGCATCCACACCACCTCGTTTAAAAAAACAACTCTGTCCACACGTACCCGGATAAATACGTTGTTAAGGACATGCCAGACCTGTAGGCGGCAGTACTTCCCCCGTTCTTAACCTCATCCTTCGTCTGTGATCTTCCGCAAGGAGCAGTAATTCCGCTTGCAAAAACAAACAAGCAAAAAGCGCTTGGACAATTGATAAATTGAGCGCAGCTCTGAGGGCATCCATGCTGTCGGCTAGTGTAAACACAGGTCGCACACGTGATGTCAGCATTTTTTTTGTCGCGGAAAGTGACGTTGCGGACCTTAACACTCCGGTTTTGTCTGTCCACACGCAGACACCCAAAACGGAGAAAACGCAGATCTTCACTTTGGCCAGAGTTTTTAAAAAGATCCGTTTTCGTGTGAAAAAACTCTGTTTTCGTGTGGATGACAGGCCAAAATGTAGAAAAATATCTACGTTTTGGCAGATCCCCAGCTACGTGTGGACAGGGCCTAAAACCCAGCCTTAAAACTTCCAAAATATGATCGAATATCTCAAAACAACCTCAGCTGATGCAACATGTTAAGATTTACAGTCAGAAACACACATAAACAATAGATCGGTCAGTTTGGGGTAAAATAGCAATTTCCCTCCTCCTACTGCCACACCTCTGTGATCCTCCTGGTTCGTCGCTTTCCTGTAATCAACAAGTACTTATTAATGAATGAGCTCAGCAGTTAGAGAAGCTCCAACCACGGGTCACGGTGACTCAGCTCAGGGTGGCGGCTCCGTGTCGAATGTGTCCTGATGTTCGCCGCACATCCAACAAAATGCAGATGCAGCGTGTTTCCGAAACTCGTACCAAATCGGAATGTACTAAAATCTTAAATGACACTAAAGTAGTTTGGATTGTAAAAATATGTGAATTTCCTGTGTACTACCTCTCATTTTAAGGTTAAAGTTTTATCGGATATTTCTATGACAGTGTGTTCCATTAAATAATTTTACTGTTCAATTTCGGCAATTTCAGCTGCCAATGTTTTTTCTGGAATTTTTTTTAACAGTGTCAACCGTGAAAAAGAAAATTTATTACCCATGATTTTATGATTGAATTTAGGTGACCTTGGATTCCGATGTTTTACCGTAATTTTTTTTAATAATTGTATACCGTGAAAAAGAAAATACATTACCCGTAATTTTACGATTACATTTCAGCAACTTTATCTGTTTGCGTTTTATTGTAAAATTTTTACTTTAAAAGAAGAAAATGTGTTGCCCATGATTTTACAGTGGGATTTTAGGAAGAAGAAGTGGTTTATTGTGAACATTTTTAACAGTGCACACCTTGAACTAAGAAAATGCTTTATCTGTAATTCTGCTGTTGAATTTTAGCAACTTCAGTTGATGGACTTTTACTGGGATTTTTTTGAACAGTTCACACCATGACTGCATTTTTGGTTCAATTTCTGCGACCTCTGCCAACGTTAAGCTTGGTTTATGCTTGACGCATTCACTTTCCGCGCGGTGATGCGGCTCGCGGATGGAACGCGCTTCACAACTCGCAGCGTTTATGCTTCGTGCGGCTCGTCTCTGCGGTGAGCCAACATTCTCCCAAACTGTAGGGGGCAGCATGGAGCTCTACGGCATGCACCCAACACTACACCATAGTAGATGTAGAAATTACTGTTTACAACATGGCATTTCAGCATTTTTAACAGTGTTCTCGTCTTTTCCGACAGTGCGAGCTATTTCTCTCCAAGAATTATTTACAACATGTTGATCACGGTGATCTCTGAGAGCTGAATCATACAAATGTCTGTATTTACGAACCTCTGCCATACTAGTTCTTGCCGGTCCGCCATGTTTTTCCGCGTCTGTCCGTCCGCGTGGTTAGAAATTTTCCGAGGTGCGCGTTGCGGAAATTCTGGGCCGTGCGGAGGCGCGGTGGAGGGGCGTGGTTGTTAAAATAACGCAAAATGACGCAACTTTTCCGCGCGGAGCCGTGCGGACCTCGCGGACTCGTCAAGCATAAACCAACCTTTATAACTGAATTATTTTTTACAGTGCATTCCTTGAAAGTAGAAAATAGAACAGAATAGAATAGACTTTACTGATACCACTGTGGGGACACTCACAGCAGCACCGACACTTAAGAGAATAATTTAAAGAAAAATAATAACAAGGTACATGTATATACACATAGGCAGTAAGCTATTATTGTGACCTTCAACCACTAAAGATAACGTGTTACCTGGAATTTTTACTGTGAAATCTTCTCTTATAGAAGGAGATGGATTAGCCTAGAATATAGAACATCATTTCTCAAAGCAATTCAGATATCAAAAATAAATACGATGGCGATACTTTTACGGGACTTAAATGTACGTGTTTTTATTTAATTTCTCCTTGACCGTTGCTTCGTTTATCTCCTGTGAATCGGTTTTCTGTTTCCTTAAGAGCAGACATAATCCCCATGTAGGTTTTTTGAGGTAAACAACTCCTTACTTTACTTAAAACAGAGATCATGGCTTCATGTGAGAACCCATCGCTCACATCCGACAGTTCAGCTGTACGTTTCTGTTTGTCCGGAACTGTTTCTTTTGTTATTTTGGGAGGCGGTTGCCATGGAGACAACACCATGTCTCTTTGTGACCTCCAGCATCACAACCGATGATTTCCTCTGAGTCAGTCGTACACCGCGTCCTCAGCAGGACGTGTCTCACACAGGAAGTCGTATGTAATGACTAGTAGCACTTGAGTGTACGTGTTCACCATGCAGGACTGCTAAAAAGCGTCTTCTGGAACTCCTGTGAGATTATGACACACCCGTGTGATGTCTGAATGTGTGTTTGTCTCCTGACAGATTCCCCACCACCAACGACCTTCCTTGGACACCTGCAGCAAGCATCATTTTCACCATCTTCTCTGAGGGAGATCAGGTGTGAATTGCTGTCTCTCTCCTTTTCGCCGCTGCTTTCCAGCTCCCACTTTTCCAAAAATAACCCCCAGGCAGCCTGAGTCAGGATCCCGGCCCACCTGATTGCCTCATCCAAACCGGTGAAGTGGACTTCCATGAAAGCACGAGTTGGTGTCAGGGTGGTTGGCGAGAGAAAATTTACGGAGAAGGAAACAGAAACATGGAAAACGATGAGAATGGAAAAGACGAGATGTGAAACGGAAGGAAACAACAACGTGTGAATTTAAAGAATGAGTGATAATCCTAAAGAAAAAACCTAAATCATCTCTCTTCTCTGATATGAGCAGGAAATGATTAAATCAGTCTCAGTGATGAAAGCTGTTCATGTTTTTATGCACAATTTGACCTAAAACTGTCTTTAATTTAAAAAAATTGTTTATTTAAACAAATATTTTTAATCCTGTACAATTATCTGAAAACCTATGAAACTCTTTCACTTCATATTAAATGAGTCAGTCAGTCATGCACTGAAAAAATATTCAAGAACTTTTTATTTTTTTTATTTATAAGCAATAAAAAAGCACACATGTATTTATGAGGACATGTACATAGACACCACTTAGCTAAATAGCAGCCAGCTTCCAAATCCGTTAAAGGATTATGTATACAACTACAATTTAATAATAATAATAACAATAATTATAATTCAGATAGCAGGACATTTGTTAAAAACATTTTTAATTTTTATTAATTTAGTTATTTAATTTTATTTTTTCATACATAAAAAATAATATATTGTATACTTCATGTACAAATAAAGATGGAGCTGCATGGTGGTGCATTTGGTAGCACTGTTGCGTCACAGTGAGGAAGTCAAAGGTTCAAATCAGTTGCACTGAGTGGAGTTAGGATGTTCTCCCCGTGCGTGTCCGGGTTTTCTACAATAATCCGGGTTCCTCCGGAGCAAAAACATGCACATCAGAGGTGAGTGTGAATGGTTGTACAACTTTGTGTGTCCCTGTGATGGACTGGAGATCTGTCCAGGATGTCTCATGCCTCCCCCCGATGAATGATGGAGGTAGGCACCAGCTCTTCACGACTCTCAAAACGGGTCCAGATAAGCGACAAATAGAGGAAAACATATTGACTGTCTGAAAAAATGCAAGCAATGAAAGTCTTGTAAGATTTTTTTTAAAAGGGACACATAATGCTAAACTCATGCTTTTACACTGCCATGTGGGCCTCTACTGCTTCCATAAACATTCCAAACGTGAAAAAACCCATATATTTGTTTTCTGTCAGCGTACAGTTTCAGGAATTATGAGCCTTAAACAGTCTGTTTCCAAGAGTCCCTGTTTGTGATGTCACAAACGGGGAAATTTCCATCAAACCACCTCTCATCTGGAGAAGAGCCTCTGCTGCTGGAGGAGCTTTCAGCTTATGGCAGCCAGTCAAGGAATAGGTGGGCGTGGCCAGCTCCAGCTTGTTTTCTTAAAGTGACAGAGCCTTGAAATGACTCATTCTGGAAGGTACCAAAACTGTCAAGATTAAAACAGCCAAAACTCACTTCATGTTAGAGGGATTTAGTGCAAAGACCTTCATGAACATGTTTGCTATTGACTATTAGAATTTACTAAAAACAAGTATTATTTCTCTCCTTTAACAGAAAATTAAAACATTATAAAACATGTATAACAATGAAAACATTTTTCAAAATGAAACATTTATTATCCTTTATATTTATTCATTTATTTTTAATCATTAGAACCAATTAGCACAGATTAAATATTCTCATTCAACCTGAGCGCTTCAGCTCTTTCCCTCTGCTTCACATTTTGTTTAGAACTGTTGTCTAAAAGTAGTTAATTTGGTTCTTTAAAATTTTTAGGTGCATTAAATATTTTTTTTACTGCAAACAAAAAGAGTTTTTAAGGTTGCACAAATATGGAAGTGACCTCCTCCACCTCCTCCTACTCCTCCACTTCTTCTGGAGGTCATCTCACCTTCTCGCTCCAGCCGACACCTTCTACCCACTCTGAAGATTTTGCCCCGTGACGTATTTACTCACGGGAACATGCGAGTTTTCACACAAGTGCATCATCTGCTTGTCATTGCGCCTATTTGGGGAAGAGAAGCTGCGCCTCCTTGCTCCGTTTTCCTTTCTATTCTTTTTTATTTCTCCTACAGCATCCTCCTCAGATTGCCTCCGTGACAGAGGCACAGAGAGAACAAGCAGCAGAGACTTGTAGGACATTTGGAAGTTTTTTAATTTGAAAACAAAAACAATAGAAGACGGGACAAAGATGCATAATTATTGGAAAGAAACTGTCCAATCTTTGCTTTTTGCAATCCTGGCGTGTCTCCTTGTGACCCCAGCGGTGAGTGCAGATGGTGAGTAAACACTTTGAAGTTGTTAGTAAAAAAACATCTGAAAAAGCGCTACTCTGGGACTTATTTATGACTTTTATCTGATTTTGATACACTGAAAAAACTGGAAGAGCTCAGTTTGTTCAAGTTACTTAGTCCTTTTATGGAGTTTCTACATGTAGAAACTCCATAAAAGGACTTCTTCACGTAGAAACTACGTAAAAGGACTTCTACACGTAGAAACTACGTAAAATGACTTATACATGTAGAAAGTACGTGAAAGGACTTCTCCTTGTTGAAACTACGTAAATGGACTTCAACATGTAGAAACTACGTAAAATGACTTCTACATGTAGAAACTACGTAAAATGACCTCTACATGTAGAAACTATGTAAAAGGACTTCTGCATGTAGAAACTACATAAAATGACTTCTACATGTAGAAATTACGTAAAAGGACCTCTACATGTAGAAACTACATAAAATGACTTCTACATGTAGAAACGATGTAAAATGACTTCTACATGTAGAAACTATGTAAAATGACTTCTACATGTAGAAACTATGTAAAAGGACTTCTGCATGTAGAAACTACATAAAATGACTTCTACATGTAGAAACTGCGTAAAAGGACCTCGACACGTTGAAACTACGTGGAAGGACTTCTACATATAGAAATTACGTAAAAGGACCTCTACATGTAGAAACTACGTAAAATGACTTCTACATGTAGAAACTACGTAAAATGACTTCTACATGTAGAAACTATGTAAAAGGACTTCTGCATGTAGAAACTACATAAAATGACTTCTACATGTAGAAATTACGTAAAAGGACCTCTACATGTAGAAACTACATAAAATGACTTCTACATGTAGAAACGATGTAAAATGACTTCTACATGTAGAAACTACGTAAAATGACCTCTACATGTAGAAACTATGTAAAAGGACTTCTGCATGTAGAAACTACATAAAATGACTTCTACATGTAGAAACTGCGTAAAAGGACCTCGACACGTTGAAACTACGTGGAAGGACTTCTACATATAGAAACTACGTAAAAGCACTTCTACATATAGAAATTACGTAAAAGGACCTCTACATGTAGAAACTACATAAAATGACTTCTACATGTTGAAACTACGTAAAATGACTTCTGCATGTAGAAACTACGTAAAATGGCTTCTACTTGTAGAAACTACGTAAAAGGACCTCTACATGTAGAAACTACGTAAAATGACTTCTACATGTAGAAACTATGTAAAATGACTTCTACATGTTGAAACTACGTAAAAGGACTTCTACATGTAGAAACTACATTAAACGACTTCTACATGTAGAAACTACGTAAAAGATCTTCTACATGTGAAAACTACGTAAAAGGACTTCTGCATGTAGAAACTACGTAAAATGACTTCTACATGTAGAAACTGCGTAAAGGGACTTCTACATGTAGAAACTACATAAAATGACTTCTACATGTAGAAACTGCGTAAAAGCACTTCTACATATAGAAATTACGTAAAAGGACCTCTACATGTAGAAACTACGTAAAATGACTTCTGCATGTAGAAACTACGTAAAATGGCTTCTACTTGTAGAAACTACGTAAAAGGACCTCTACATGTAGAAACTACATAAAATGACTTCTACATGTTGAAACTACGTAAAATGACTTCTGCATGTAGAAACTACGTAAAATGGCTTCTACTTGTAGAAACTACGTAAAAGGACCTCTACATGTAGAAACTACATAAAATGACTTCTACATGTTGAAACTACGTAAAATGACTTCTGCATGTAGAAACTACGTAAAATGGCTTCTACTTGTAGAAACTACGTAAAAGGACCTCTACATGTAGAAACTATGTAAAATGACTTCTACATGTTGAAACTACGTAAAAGGACTTCTACATGTAGAAACTACATTAAACGACTTCTACATGTAGAAACTACGTAAAAGATCTTCTACATGTGAAAACTACGTAAAAGGACTTCTGCATGTAGAAACTACGTAAAATGACTTCTACATGTAGAAACTGCGTAAAGGGACTTCTACATGTAGAAACTACATAAAATGACTTCTACATGTAGAAACTGCGTAAAGGGACTTCTACATGTAGAAACTACGTAAAAGGACCTCGACACGTTGAAACTACGTGGAAGGACTTCTACATATAGAAACTACGTAAAAGCACTTCTACATGTAGAAATTACGTAAAAGGACCTCTACATGTAGAAACTACATAAAATAACTTCTACATGTAGAAACAATGTAAAATGACTTCTACATGTTGAAACTATGTAAAATGACTTCTACATGTAGAAACTACGTAAAATGGCTTCTACTTGTAGAAACTACGTAAAAGGACCTCTACATGTAGAAACTACGTAAAATGACTTCTACATGTAGAAACTATGTAAAATGACTTCTACATGTTGAAACTATGTAAAATGACTTCTACATGTTGAAACTACGTAAAAGGACTTCTACGTGTAGAAACTACATTAAACGACTTCTACATGTAGAAACTACATTAAATGACTTCTACATGTAGAAACTACATTAAATGACCTCTACATGTAGAAACTACATAAAAGGACTTGAACAAACAGAGCGCTTCCATTTTTTCAGTGTGTGCGCAAACCGTCTGATATCGCACCTGCGGAGGTGCGCAAAACAATTTGGCACCTGGTGCGTTTTATGGTCCTTTTCCCACTAATTTCTGGGGTTTTATTCTGGGAAAAAATAGTCTTGCTTATTAGATAAATACAGGAACACACTTAATAAAAAAAATAAAAACTTCAAAAATTTCAAAAATTCTCAGGTTTTATTGAATAAATGACTCGTTTGAGCCTGAGCTTTGTCTCCACAAACTTTTGAAAATATTTTATGTGTGTAATAATTCCTTAAACGTTTGACCCCAGGTCAGACACTTAATCATTTTAGTTTCTTTAAATGAATCCTGAACTGATTTTGCCTGGACAAAAAAAATCTACTACACTACAAATAATTATAAAAATGTAAAGAAAAGTTAAAATACAAAATTAAACATTATTACTTGTCATTATTATTATTGAATATATATAATTTACACTATTGATATCATATCGTTTTTATTGTAAAAAAAATAAGCCTAAAATAATATATTTTTTAATGTAATAAAAATTTGTCAGAAATATAATATTTTTTTATTTTAAACATTTTTCAAGCAGCTACAATAAAAAGTATTGCTGAATAATTTGCTCCAATTCTTAATGAAAGTAGCCTTTTCTGATATAGTAGTCTTTAAATATTACTTAAATATACTTGTTTTTATTTCTCCTTTGCCATCAAAATTTTTATTCTCTGAAAATGTCCTTCATGAACAAAATTCTTAACATACATTTTTCTCACTTCTGACAAATAACGCTTGAGAAGTGATGTTTACAGCCAAGAAAGGTCATTTTTTTTCTCTGCTCTCTGTGCAGGTCGAGTGTTTGTGTTGGACCAGAGGAATTTGTCTGGACTTCAGGGCTTCAGAGATGCTCAGCAAGCGTGTTCCTCCCAACACGCCCGCCTGGCAGCAGTGGAGGAGCTCCATCACGCCGTGGCCGAGTGCTTCTTCTCCGAGTGCACCCGTGGGTGGCTCCATGGAGGCGCAGTGGGGTGAGAAAAGGAATATTTGTTTTTAAATAATGAGCAGAGGGTCTTGAGATTTCTGGAGATGCCACGTTGTGTGCATGCTCTGATGGAGCTTCTGAGAATGGATGAAAGGAAGTGGCGGCAAGTTTTAACAAGTGCGGTACGGATACAAAGCTGACACACTTGATGAGGGTTTGGGGAGGAAGAGACAGTGAAAGACTCTTCTGTATTCTCTTGGAGGATGAGGGAATTCAGAGCTGGGGTGTTATTTACGCGCCTCATCTCCACGGCGATGTGACACACTGCTTTCATCAACCACAGAGACAGGGACACATTTGATTTAGCTGTGGAGGAAGTCAGGTAGATAATTAACTATTTTACTGGTCATTAAAGAAGGATCTTCAGTTAGTTTGGTCTAGCATCTAAATTTTGATCCAGTTCCAGCCAAGATGATGACTTTTCAGCAGTGGCGGATTTAGCAATTTGGGAGCCGAAGGCAAACACAGATATGGGCCCCCTTACACTAAATTTTCGACAGTCTTATCTTTAATTGGATTTGCAAAACTCCACCCTCTTCTGACACGAGTTATTTTCACTTTTTATTAGCCCTCCTCTTTTTTCCTGTCTTTCTCTCCCGTTGAGTGTTTTCAATATTTGCTCTGCTTTCTTCTTCCTGTCAGTGCTCCTGTGCTTTTGCCTTTCTTTTGTTTTCTTCCATTTTCTATTTTGGTCTGTTTTTCTCACTTGAAACCTTTTCCATTGTCTTTCTTTTTCTGCTTCCTTTTGATGTTTACATAGAAAAATGACGTCACTTTCGGAAGTGAAGATGAAAGCTTTTTTAAGCATGCAGTTTCTTTCTCTTATTGGAGCCACTAGGATAACTCCATTTCATGCTTCATTTTTCACTACCGCTTCGAGTTTGTTACGAACGCTCCCGCCTCTCTTCTTCTTTTTCTGCTTTCTCTTCTTCTTCTTATTTGTGGTCTTGTGGCATTTGGTAAACAACAATTTGGTGCATTACTGCCACCAACTGGATTGGAGTGGAATGACTACCAATCACTTCCTGTTCGTGCATCGGACTTCTCAAAGGAATAGTCAATTGTGGCATTAACAGAGGGGTGCCAACAGTCAGGGCTAGGGGGCCCCCAACATAAGGGGGCCCCAGGCGGCCGCCGACCTGTGCCTGATGGTAAAACCGCCACTGATTTTCAACTGGAACAGGGATTTGTGTAAAGCCTTTGCTTTCTGTCCTCTGGGATTGATAAGCTAATAGCTAGCACTGTCATGACTGGAGTGGTTTTATAAACGTAGAAACAGCTGGAGTCAAAACAAGGAATAAAACTTTCAACAAAATGATCAAAAGAATGAGACAATGACAGAAAGTGCATCTTCGGGGACTCGATATTCCAGGAACCACTAAGTCTTTGAGAGAAATGCAGGAATTACACTGCAAAAACTGATTTCTAAGAAGTAAAATAGTCTAATTTTTAGGCATTTATCTTCGAGAGAATTATTGTTTTTTTTAGTATCAAAAATAAGAAAATGTCTAAAAATTTGACTTTTTTTACTCTTTCAGAAATCAGTTTTTGCAGTGTAATTTCAGATATTATTGGGTCCCAATATTTTAGCATTCAGCTCCAAGAGTAACAGCAAAGGATCTGTGTTAACATGACGCAGGTTCTTGGGGTGTCTCGTAAAACAAGCACCTCTCAGGTTGCCCCTCCCACCGTAGTGTCTCCCCCGTCACGCTTTCGCAAGTCATGCAGAAACTAATAAATCTGAGAGAAGGCTCCTCACCCGGACAAATCTTTCGCCGTTACAAACTGAAACAGATCCAGAGTCACTGATTACATCCAGATTTACCTTCTTCAAGTGATCCTTCTCAGAAATATAGCTTAAATGCATCAAGTGGTTTCTATGGGAACAGGATGTCACATGGAAAGTTTGACTTGGTTTTTGGATGACAAACGATTGAACGCTGCACGGCTAAAAAACAAAGTCCTGTTTCCTTCGAGCTAACATCCCTCGTTTCCTGTTCCAGGTGTTACTGAGGAATGTCTGAGCTGTGATCGGACCACATAATCATGTTCGAACAGCGTTTGAATGAGCAGACAGTGAGAACAGAGCGCTCTGTAGCGTCTGTGTCCTGTTCCATGCATGAATCTATGTGATATTCTGTCCGTTTAGGACCACGGTGTGTAATGCTGAAGGCAGCTCACTGAAAACGGTGAAGGTGAGGGTAGAAAACGCTACAGAAGATGCTGCACACCTGAGAGCCTTCTGCATCAAAGACAAAGGTCAGTAAAGTCGCCAAGACCAAGACGAAGAACAATGAAACTGTATTAATATTATTGTTATAAATTATAGGTGAAGTGGGTTTTATTGTTTTTGTTTTACAGTTTTTTTTATTGCTAAAACCAAAAAGCAAAAATGAGGCACAGTTTTCACAACCTCTACTTCTGTTCCCAGTCGCTTGACTCAGTTTATCACTACTTAAGATTTCCTTATATTAGAACTCTGATTTTCCTCCTTTACACTCTGATGTCAATTTCACGTTACCTTGCTGTCAAAACGCAGCACACAATTTTCAGGTTTACACACACTTCTCACATCAATTCTCAAAGCTTCTATCAACAACACACAAATATTCAAATCTCTAAACTTTTGCGTCTGGTGAGCAATTTGCAGTCAGGGACTGCGGCATAAAAGGAGGCTTGACGCTCGGTTCTGTTTGATGAGCAATGGAGAACAGAGACAATAGAGCGGGAGAGGGGTACGTATGGGAGGAGGAGGATGGAGAAGAGGAGGAGGAGGAGAAAGAGGAGGATGGGGAAGAGGAGGAGGAGAAAGAGGAGGACATCGCCTGTGATGTTGACGAGGCCCTCTGGCCAGACAGAGACCGGAGGCATGATGCCCCATGATGATGCTTGAATGGGAGAGGGGTGGTGGTGGTGGGAGGTTTAAAAACAAAATGTTTTGTTTCAAAGTGTGTGTGATGTCTAATGTTTGTCTGTGAGAGAAGTGGGCATTGTAATAGATTCAGTGTGTTCCATTTCTCTAATTGTGTTTTTAGTTTTGCTCTTCAGTGTTCTTTCCATGCTTGGTAGTGTTCAGCCAAAAGCTGCTTGTATTTATTCAGTGTGTGTGTGTGTGTGTGATGTGAAAGTGTGGCTGTGTGTACCAAATGAAAACACGCGTTTCATTTTGTGAACATGTTACGAGATCTGATGGCAGAGTTGTTTTGCAAAGGGATGCCAGGGTTTAGTCATTTGTGTGTGACGATGATGATGATGATGGTAAATGATGGTTATGATGATGATGACAGTTTTTCTCAATTGTTTACACACATTTTCTGAAAGCATGCCTCATATTCTCAGAAGTCTACACACAAATCCAAAAAAAACACACACAATGGGCAAAACCCCTCAATTAACCTGCAAAATGAAACTTCACATTCAAAACAATGTTTTCTCTCCTCACAACGTTTTCAAATGACACACAATCATATGAATAGACATTTATAAGATCCAGCGAACACTTATGTTCTCAATGTAAAACACTACGATGAATGAAAAACACGTCTTCTCCATTCACCATAATGACTTAAGCCTTTTATGTTTCAGTGTTACACTTACTACAGAAGTATAGACATACGTGTTGTGAAATATTTCAGAATATTGTTTTTACACTCTGAACACACAAATACATGGAGTGGTCACTAATGTGAAGCACAATGATTACAATATTAAAATATGTATAATTTACTGTACACAGTGTTGAGTGTGTGCATCAGTTGCGGGACTCACTTGCACATAGATATGTCGCAATTCTTTGCCTCTTTCTGAGTTTCGTTCTAATGGCGCCCTGTAGACCTGCTTCATCCTGAGATGATCTCTGCGCAAGACACGGTCCAGTGTTGATAGGCTGACCCTATCAATATTTAGAAACATGTTGTTTTCTATTATTTTTCTTTGTATTTGCCGTTATGCCATGGCATTGTTTTCTAGGACCATGTTCATGATTTCAGTTTCCTGTTCAGGAGACAGAAGACGTTCCCGACCTCCTCGTGTTGGTAATCTTTCAGTCCTGCCAAACAAATAGTAAAATAATGTGAATACAAAGTAGGTATACATTTCCTAAATACTGGAAACATACTTTACAGTATTTTTACTGTCCAACAAAACCATCCACAGGCAATACTACTACTGTACTCATTGAATACTGATTGTATTGATATGCAGTACTGCCATTTTCTAGTGAGAGAAGATTTCTTACCTATTCTCATTTCGGATGGTCCGGATGACGGATGCAACAGTGTACCTGCTCAAATTTGGCTGTACTCTTTGCCCAGTCTCCCTCATTGTAAGACCATGGTTGACCACATGATCAACCAAAGTGGCTCGGATCTCATCAGAGATTACGGTCCTTGGTCTTCCTCGTCCTCCTCCTCCTCTTACTCTCACTCCTCTGGTTATGCCTCTGTTTCCAATGTTGGCATCCATTGCTCCAACACAGAAGAGCTCACCTGTTGCCCTTTTATGCTAAAGCTCTGATTGCTGATTGGAAAACTGTGTGACGGGTGTTTGCCCTTGTCAGTGTGCATGTTTGAATAGCAGTGTGCTCCTTGTGAAAACAAGATATTTTCTGCATGACAATTGTGCCAACAGCAGATAATTGTGTGCAGTGTTTTGAGAAAAGTGTGCTTTAGATTTGCAATTTGAGTGCAAAGCAGGAATTGTGCTTGTAGTTTATCAGAACTGGTTAAGGGGGTTGGTGAATTGGTTACATGCTGTGGTCATTTTGTCTCAAGTACCAGAAAATGTGTGTAAACAATTGAGAAAAACTTAGGCCTAGTCCACACGTAGCCGGGGTTTTTTGAAAACGAATATCCGCCCCTCCAAAAACTTGCATCCACACCACCGCGTTTAAAAACAAACTCTGTCCACACGTACCCGGATAAATACGTTGTTAAGGACATGCCAGACCTGTAGGCGGCAGTACTTCCCCCGTTCTTAACCTCATCCTTCGTCTGTGGTCTTCTGCAAGGAGCAGTAATTCCGCTTGCAAAAACAAACGAGCAGAAAGCGCTTGGACAATTGATGGATCGGGTAGTGACAGAGTGCAGGTCTGAAGGCTTCCATGATGCCGGCTAGTGTAAACACAGGTCGCACACGTGATGTCAGCATTTTTTTGTCGCGGAAAGTGATGTTGCGGACCTTAAAACTCCGGTTTTGTCCGTCCACACGCAGACACCCAAAACGGAGAAAACGCAGATCTTCACTTTGGCCGGAGTTTTTAAAAAGATCCGTTTTCGTGTGAAAAAACTCCGTTTTCGTGTGGATGACAGGCCAAAACGTAGAAAAATATCTACGCTTTGGCAGATCCCCGGCTACATGTGGACAGGGCCTTTTTTGTCACGTTCCGCGACAAAAAATGCTGACATCACGTGTGCGACCTGTGTTTACACTAGCCGACAGCATGGATGCCCTCAGAGCTGCGCACGCTTTATCAAGTGTCCAAGCGCTTTTTGCTCGTTTGTTTTTGCAAGCGGAATTACTGCTGCTTGCGGAAGACCACAGACGAAGGACGAGGTTAAGAACGGGGGAAGTACTGCCGCCTACAGGTCTGGCATGTCCTTAACAACGTATTTATCCGGGTACGTGCGGACAGAGTTGTTTTTTTAAACGAGGTGGTGTGGATGCAAGTTTTTGGAGGGGCGGATATTCGTTTTTAAAAAAAACCAGCTACGTGTGGACTAGGCCTAAGATTGTGGTGATACTTTTTGTTTAAACATCTGTATAATTTGAACCTTTTTAAATGTACTCAGTTCTTCGGGTGGATTTCATGCAACACATCTTATTATATCTTCTTTGTAAGTTATTTAGGACAAATGATAATTTCTCATTTACTTTTTTAATGGGTGTAGATGGGAGCTGTGAAGTTAAACGTGATGCACCAGAACCCCTTCGATCACAGTCTAGCTATCATATTTGAACAAATAAACATGCATAAGATCTGTTTCTGTCTCTGGGTCACTGAAAAAGCAAACAAGATCAAATCTAACTTTTAATCCTGTTAAATGCGTTTTCTTTTTGTCAGCGGAGGCATGTGGAGACCCTCCATCCTTTCCCAACGCTCATCTACAGGAGCAGTCTGGCTCTGAGATGGGAGACGAGCTGCTGTACAAGTGCGTGCCCGGTTATGTGATGCCAACTGGACACGCTGCCTTCAGCCTGCTGTGTGACAGCTGTGGGGAGTGGTACGGAGCGGTGCAGATCTGCATCAAAGGTGAAAAGCACGAGAAGCTTGAAGAGCACAGACTTACACTTGTGAGTTCAGATGAAGCTGACACCTCAGTGAGACATGCCATAAGGCGGCCATGTTGACTGAGGCAGAAGACCAGGCCTGTGCGGTCAGGCTCATAGTGTGTCTATTCTGAAGTCGTGGTTTCTTAACTGTCTCAGGATAAATATGCGGGCTTATGAAATGATTTAGGTCCGATAAAGGAAACAATAAATATTTGTTGAATGATAATTTATGACATGAATTTTGATTTTAATATATTTAAAAATCTGTAAACTGATAAAAATGTATAAACATACCAGAGAAGACTCAAAAATCTCAAAGCAACACACCATGCCATGTTCTTAAGGGATTCAAGAACCCAGAACATCTAAAGCCCTGGAGGCCTCACTTGGTTAAGGTTAAGGACCTCTTTTTGATATTTTGGTGTGACATTGCTATTTATTTGCTGATCCGAGACATTTAAGTGACAATAAAAGCAAAAACAAGAAATTTGTGGGGGTGTAAAATACTTCACCTCTAAATTTGAAGGTTCACAAGATTTAAAGATGATTTCTTTTCTATATCTTCAGATGATACTGTTAGCCAAGTAGACTACGAGGACAAATTTGAAGATTCCTACGAACATACGGATCGTAGCCATGAAAGCTCAGAGAAGGATCATGATGAGTTGTACGAGGAGGTGTTCGGAGGTGCGCCACAAGACGGAAAGAGCAGCCTGAAGGAGCAAGAGACAAGATTCAGGTTCAGCGTGGAGGAGAATCAAGACCTGCAGAAGGAACATGAAATGGGAGGAATGGTGATCGATAACAAAAGACTGTTTCAAGGAGGTGCTGACCAAGTTAATAACGAGGAGAAGGGGAGGAGCAAGGTGGTTGGGACTGATGCAGCCGCAACTACAGAGGAGCCTGTCTCACTTCTCTCCCAAAAACATCTTTTCTGGTTCCCCTCTGAAGCCTTCCAGGAGAAGGGACTTTCCTTCTCCACAGACTCTGTTACACAAACAACACAAAGAGTCTCTGGCTCCCAATCCCAGGAGAGCAAAGAAAACGAGAGCCTGGAAAGGCACCGCCTCTCACCCCAACTTGATGTTGATGATCGTGATGATGGGCAAGACAGATTTGAGGATCATGACGACAGTCGCCATGATGAGGACCAGGACGACCCTGATGACCACAACGACCGGGATGATCCTGAAGACCAGCATGACCACGACGACCATGATGACCACGACGACCAAGATGATCTCGATGACCACGACGACCAAGATGATCTCGACGACCATGATGACCATCATACTGATGATCCAGGTGATGTTGATAGTCGCCAAGAAGACGATGACCTTTTGAAGCACAAAGGTCAGCCTCATGATTTCGATAGACGGGATCGTCACAAAGATCGTGATGATCACGATGACCATCATGACATGGGCGAGCATGAAGAAGACAAAGATCGTGTTCACTATGGCACACGGGAGTATGACGATCAAGACAATGCACACGATGAACACCACAGTCACGAAGATCGTGATGATGAAACAGAGGATCAAAGGAACAAAAATGGAGAAGATGTCGATGTATCTGAGGAACATCCAGAAGATGACGACCACGATGATGATGACCATCGTGATACCCACGATGATCTGAAAGACAAATACGATGACAGCTATGATGACTTTGATAGTCACGAAGACGATGATGGTCCCATGCATGCAATCTTTTCTATAGCCAAGGAGGGGTGGCCAAACATCACCCAGAGGGGGACAGGAGGTAAGACCACCAAAGGTCAGACATGGCTGGATGGGTACCCTGTTCAAGATGCGGAAATTAGTGATTCAACAAAAAAGCCTCCAAGATCAGAGGATGGTAAGACAACAGAAAAACCCAACGAGGTGGAAGTCCGAAGACAAGTTCCTCACACCAGCTCATCAGACAAGGTTTATTCTCCCACTATGGCACCTGACCAAGAGGTGGTGAAGAAGGTGAGACCAGGGATCAGGACCCCAGGCACCTCTCACGACCAGTTAGAGCATTCAGACTCTCCCTCATACTCAGACACCTTGGACTACGACACCCAACAGGTAGCCCCCACCCACTCCTGGCTGGACGAACTCACCGAGCACCCGTTCCTCGATCACGGCCCGGCTCCTCCAGCGCACAACAGCGACATCTTCACCGGCGCGATGGGGGAACACGCTGTGCATAACCTGCCCGGTGAGATGGGCGAGGTGGAAGGAGAGATGGGGGAGGCCATGTGCGTGGGAGAACACTGTCCCCCCCACCCGCCGAAATCAGCCAGTCGAGGTCCCACTGTGGCGGCCATAATCGTGGTGATGTGTGCCGTTGCCATGGCAGTCATCTTCGGGGTGTGGTGTTACCGGCGGCAACAGCAGAAGAGTTCGATATATGAGATGAACGAGAAGGGCCCAGCTCAAACTAGACCAGGACAGCAGATAGAGATGCAGCAGAAGGTGTGATGAGGTCAGCGATGAAGGACAGAGACAGTCAGATGAAGATGTGAGGGATGTCACGTCGTCACATCTTGTTGGACACTTCCACATGGAGGGAGGATTACGGATGAATATGGACTTGTTACAGCTCCACGTGGTAGAGTCCACAAAAATACTGTGACACACGAAGACTTGTTACTGAAAATCACGTGAAACCAGAGGACAACAAATCCCTAAACCTGCTGTCCCTCTCTTGTCCCTGACCTTCGGTTTAAACTGTCTCCACATTTAGCTGGACACACCAATGAGCTTTAGTCCCAGAAACTGGAAACAAATCCCAGCAACACAAGACCTACTTTGAAAAGAGACTGAAACTCTGAAGGGTCTTGGACATCTTGGTTTCTGTGTTGCCTTAACTAGATGAGACTAATAATGTTTAACAGACTCCTGGTTAGACAGAAGTGAGCCCAACAAGTCAAGAATACGTTAGACATAGTGTTGCCATGGTACCAGAGAAATAACAAGCTTATAGTTTTTTCTAGATTTGTGACATTCGTGCCTGACAATTTCAGTGAGATTTACTTTTTTTAGAGGGCAAACAGAACTCTGGTGTCATAAATATACGTAATAAAGAGATTTTACATGCAAATACTAATAGGTGTGGTGCTTAGGGTTCTATAATCGAGTTTTCAACCAGCAATTAAAAGGTGACTAAATGCCAGATAAGCATTTAAATACCAAATGTTACATTTTGCACCTGAATGTAAGTTTTTATTGGCTTTGGTGACACATATGCAAGCAAAAATTCCTAATATGGTCATATTTTGTTTTTACCCAACTATAATCCCGTGTCTGTGGGATCATACATTACTCGTTTTTATGCTGATGATCCTTTTTTGTGTTTGGAGCAGAACCAGTTTGAAAAGTCCACTAAGGTTTGTTCATGTTGGCCTAAAGCCTTGAAATTAGATTGAGAAAAAGGGTTTTCAGGGTTCATACAATGGTGAAAAAAGGGAGGTTTTATTTTTAATAATCATTTAAGAAAATTTTATTACTTGCGGAAGAAAAAAGCCCAAAAATTGATGCTTTGCTTTAAATCACAAAAAAAAATGTTATCTCATATTTCTTTGGTCATTAACATAAAACAATTTGATTTTCTCCTAAAACCTTTAATAAATATTAGTGATTGTGTGATATTTTACCTAGAATTAAAAGTCACTTAAATGCTCTACTTAAATCTGATTTTCTTCTTTGTTCTAGTTTGATTCTGTGGTATTTGTCTTTTATTTTTCTATTCTTACATTTTGAACTCTGTAATAAATGTAAATAAACCCAAATGCCTAGAAGAGTTCCAATCCTACTATCAGAGCCTATTATTATAGTTATTAGAGAAATAACTACTTATTACTAATCACTGTTAATAGCCATTTTTAGAACAAACACTTTAGAAAAGTCACTGTTGTTTCCATTGTTAGCTCTTGCTTTTACACACGTAAATATATGCTACATATTACTGTTATTTCAAGTTTAAATCAGAAAACTATAAATATTTTATCAATTTCCAGGCAATTTCCAGACAGACATCAAATGTGCTCAAGTTTGTTTTAATCTGACACTGATAAATTCCATTTTTCTCCTGGTCAGTGAAAGCACCACAGCTGAATTTCCTTTCATATGATTCACTTTAATGTTTTGAGGTATACCACAAAATTATGAATACATTTTTAATTATTGTGTTTTTATGTAAGAAATAATTCCAGCGACACAGAAATATTTATTAACAACATACAGTCAACTTTTTACATACTGTATCTGTGTGTCATTAAAGAGCAAGTCACCCCCTACCAGTCTAACTCCACTCCCACTTCATGTTTGAAAAACGCAACACATTCTGTTGCCTGGCAGACCGAGAGGGCGGAGCTGCTAAGAAATACACACACACAGGCTCACGACAGCATTGTGACATCATAATGTACCAGTTTACATCATAGCATACCTCTTAGCCAATAGCGGTGGCAGATTTAAATTAAAATACAGTGCAGTTTTTACCTGACAACGGCACAACACTGCCAGTTTTAGGCAGAATATGTAAATTTTAACTAAGATGCACTGAAGTGCCAAATTATTGACGACACGAGTCTGCAGCACGATTAGACACTCGTTTATTTAGTTTATCAGCAAAAATAAAAGTTTATTTGGGGGTGACTTGCTCTTTAATCATCTTAAAAAGGCAACAGGTCTTTTTTTATTATTAATTGGTCCATTTTCAGCTAAAATACCAGGGGCCTCATTTATCAAGCTTGCTTACGCACAAAACAGGTTCAGAAAACTGCATAATCAATTTCCCTCTGGGATTACTAAAGTATTTTTGTAAGCAACTTTCCACGCAAACTTTGGGATTTATGAAAGAAAACTTAGCGGAAAAATGTTCGCAACTTTAAGTTGACTAAGGACCTGGATAACGCACATGTTGGACATGGAGAGCACCTGCAGTGCTGCTGCTGAGAAGATAAAATTATGAAATCCTGCAGCATTATCACTTGTACTGCTTCGTTTTCACACAGAGCAAGACCCCCCACACACACGCACATGCAAACACACACACATGTGCGCACACTCACACACATGTGCGCACACAACGCCTGAAGCGTAGAGTATGGAATGCAGAATATCAGCAGGGTGACAGACTGAGACAGAATCTCAAGCGTCTGTGACAGTGGTCACTGTGACCCGATTGATCATCCGCCCTGGTTACTTGGACAGTGGAGATCTCTTGTTTGGCTGACCAGTTAGCGCACGTGGTTTTCACCTGGGAGTCTGGGGATCAAATCCTGATTGGACCATTCTTTTTTATCCGCCACAGATCTCTCAGAAGAACTCACAGCATTGACGGCTTCAGCAACGCTGTGCCACTCCGTGGATTTTCTCTTGTTTTGCAAAAGCACTTCCTTTCATTTCTCCACCTCACCCACAGGTACCTCAATTTCTGCTTCTGTGAAATTGATCTTCCTTGATCTACCTTGATCTACGGTCGCCATGTCATTGGTGGAGCGCTGCAACATCCGGCTTATGTATATGCATGAGATCCACAAGGCACTTTGCATTGGCTATTTATGGCAGTAAGTGGGCGTGGTGAGGGCGGGATGTGACTAAAATGCAGCTGAGAACCTTTCTAGATAGTCTCCGATTTATGAAGCGGAGATTGCGTGCAGCTGTGCGTACTCCATGTTTGATAGATCACAAAACTACTTGGCGTAAGTACATTTTTTTGCTGAGCTTAAGTACGGTTTTAGTAAGGATTCTACGCAATGTTTGATAAATGAGACCCCAGTTTTGTTTTATTTATGCCGACCAGCGATGTGCTGAAATAAAGAAATAAAAACTAATAAATGTGTTTTCTAAGATTCAATAAACGTTTAAAAGCTGCTTTTTGCCTTTTTCTTGAGATTTTTTACTGTTTAACTCGTCTTTTCATTTTTAAAACATTGATGAAGACATGAAGTCAGCAACGAGGAGAGGAGAAATGCTGAGGGGGACAATCTTCTCCAGTGAGGTTTTTTTTAACACCATCATGTGACAAACTGCACAGAGACTCAATGTTCAAACATTTTTCTATCCGAATTCTTTCACTCACATTCTCCTATCGTCTTTCACTCAGTTTTTTGTCTTTGTGTAGAAAACAAAAATTTTCTCATAAAATAATGTTTGTGATTTTTCCTCAATAAAAGCAAAATTATTGAAGTTTGGGAAAAAAATAATCCATCGCATTCAGTGTTTCCTAACTTTTATTGGATGATGCCATTAAAATTTGTGGGGGAAAAAATCCCAATTGTTTTGCATAAAAAAGTTTTTTTCTCAATCTCTTTTATTGCAAATATTTCATAAACGACATGATTCACAGTAGAAAAAATGAGTTCATTAAAACTTTGAGCTGTTCAGATAAACAAAAACTGCAAGAATCAAAATAAAGAGCCTCATTAAAAAAAGCTGCAGGTGAAGAAGCCAAACTCTGAGATCCAAAGATCGTTGAAATCCTAATAAATACAAATGGTTGGATAGTTTAGTCATTTTCAGTGTTTTCCTATTCATCCTCATCCAGGAACTCGTCTATAAACTCCACCACGTCCCCCTGTGAAGATAAAAAGTCCAAAAGGTCTGTTTTTGTTTGAATCAGAAATCCCCCTCTGACACAGTTATCAGTGATTTCCTCATATCCAGCATTATTAACGAGATTAAAGCCTGGAGCAGAGATCCATTTAGCATATACAACACGTAATCCTGGCTTACGCAGCTTTGGCCTGATGAAGCCGACTATCGTGCAGTAAACGCTGACTCCTGCTGCCCTCGCATGTCTGCTGGTGATACAGCAGCCTGATGTGCACAGAGCATGCTGTGCTGCGGAGTGTGTGTCGTGATCAGACTGACTAATCCCAAGATTTTCCCACAGGTTTTGCACAAATTGACCTTCTAGATGCAAACTGTAAGCAGCTTTCATGAGAAGTGAACACATTTATGGTGATAAGTGACGTACTTGTTTTACTTATCTCTATTTTTAAATGCAGAATAACGCAGCACTCACAAACCTCATCATCGCTCGCCAGGCGCTGCTTGGAGAACTCAAACATCTGTAGCTGCATGGTGGTCTGATTGTAGTACCGCACTGCCTCCTGGAGTGTGCGCGCACACACACACACACACACACACACACACACACACACACACACACACACACACACACACACACACACACACACACACACACACAACTTCTTGAGAATATATTTAGATTTTAAAAGCCACAGTGGTTAAACATGGCTGAAAATACTAATATATCCAGATTTTGCCCTGAAACTCAAACAAAAACACATTAATAGACTCAAATGAGAGCAAAACAACTAAATAACAATAAATTTACTGTCATGGTCTGTGTCGGGGTCTCATCTCATGTGTCTCCTTTTGTCCTCCATTTGTTCTCTAGGTGCTCCTTTTGTTGTCCTCTAGCGCCCTCATGTGTCATGTCTGCATCTCTATATGGTGTCTTCTGTTTGTAGACCTTTTTATCATCCCCTCAGGTCCAGTGTTCATTTAGTTATCCTCTGTGCCCCAAGTTGCAGCTCCAGCCTCTTTGTCCCCAGCTGTGTGTGGGTGTGTGTCCATCACCCAGTTCATTTAGTGTGTGTGTGTGTGTGTGTGTGTGTGTGTGTGTGTGTGTGTGTGTGTGTGTGTGTGTGTGTGTGTGTGTGTGTGTGTGTGTGTGTGTGTGTGTGTGTGTCCATTCCCCATTCCTGGTTATATTAGTGCATTTGTGTGTGTGATGGTGTGTGTGTGTGTTAATCCTTACCGCAGCCTTTAGGTTCAGTTTTGTGTTTTAGAGTTTTTTAGGTTTATTTGGCCCTCCACTGTTTCTGTTTGCCCATTTTGACTATTAGGTTCACCTGTCTTCCCTACAGCTCTCACTCCACACACCTGCCGCCATTTTCCCTAATCACTTCTCCCTGTGTATATAAGCTCTGTCTTGTCTGTGTCTGGTGTCGGTTCATTGTTGCATGTTGTCAGCATTGCTCACGCTCTGTATGAACTTTTGTCTCCAGGTTTTTTTTGTGCTCTAAGAAGAGCTTTGGGTGTTCCTGTTCCCCAGGACTTTTTGGACTTTGGCTCGCTGCCTCGGATTACTTTTTGCTCTTTATCCTAAAATAAAATGATTTTTTACTTTGAACCTCCTTCTGCCTCTTGTCACCTGGGTATCTGCATATTTGGGTCCTAACATTCTCACAACCCTGACATTTACACCCGATTTACTATAAGATATTCATTTCTGAATGATATTTACAATTTAAAAGTCAACATTACTCACATTTTAATACATTTGCAGTGGTCTCTAGTAGGAATTAATGCCTTGTAAGTTGTTCTCTGGTGAGAAAGAGCTCTGCTGCGCCAGTTTGAGACGTAGCTTCAGACGGCAGGATTTTGAGTGTTATTTCCTGATATTTGGACATCTCACCTCTGACTGGCTAACAACAACGCAACTCTACCACTGACTCGGTTTGCTCTGGAACGTTGATGTTTTATCTCCACAAATAACAAGTCTGAAAGAGTTCTGCCTTGTTTTGGGGTTGCTAATGCTAATAGTTAGCTTCTGCTAGCTGAGACTTTCTCTGCTGTTTCCTGGACGTTAAACCAACAACAGCCTCCCCCGTCGGGAATCAACAAGGGTGAGTCCATGAATGTTAAGTGACAGGGTGACGTAGATCTGTCAGGATTTTCTAATCCTAGAGTTTCACCGTCTGTTTTCTATCAAAAGCTAATGCAGGACATAGGGGTAGAAGACTGTTTTTGAGCTGACTATTTGCTTCTAATTCATCATTAGCATCGTTAGCTCAACATTAGCCTCTAGCCTTCTTTACGTGATATCAGAGTAAAACAAAAATATGTCGTGGCTCATTCGGGGTACAAGAAATAACTTCTGGGTCACTCCTGTTTACTGTCTTCAGTTTTTAAAACAACTCTGGAGCTTTTTGCCTGCCGGTGTTGATCTACAAATGCTGAATCTCCAGCGTTAGCTCAACGCAGACGGGGCCAACTCACCGAATGTAAACGGTGGCTACGTCCCTCTTTCATTTTTCTTTTTTGGAAGGAGAAAACCTGACAACCCTCCAGCCGGCTGAGAAGGAAATTTTGTTTCAGCATAATCTTTTTTCTAACATGATTGAGACAGACTGTTTTGAGATTATTGCACTGTAGAGCTCTTACTTATTGCACCTTTAAATTAAGATGGGACGCGGTGCTACTTACTGATCTTGGGAGGAAGTCCTCCTCTGTCAGCCCCCACTGCTTCATGTGATACTTGTAATAGGCAACGTTGTTCTTCATGACCTCGTCTTTGGGATCAAACAGCATGTAGCTGGCAGCACACGGCACTGCATTCTTCAGGTCGTTCACTGGAAAGAAGAACAGCTAAATTCAGAGATGTTCACTCCAAATAAGGAAACGCCGATAAAACTGGATGTTACTCACATTTATAATAAGCAAACTGTAGGTAGTGGTACATGGTAGCCACGAACTTCTCAACCACAAAACCCCCGACAACAGGTGTGAGGTCAGTTTCACACCCCACCTTCCTCTCAAGGACCTGAATGTAGTGGTCTAAATAAAACGCAAGACACAACATAAAAACAACATTTAAGGAATTAGCACATTTGTTTCCAGTTAGAACTGACCAGCTATCGAGGGGTAGAAGTCTTTAAAGTCGTTGACGTTCCTCGGGCCTTCAGACGCGGCCAGACACTCATCATAGATCTTGAAGTAGTCCCTCAGAGCCAGTTCCATGTCTGACACCGAGGTACGGAAGTTCTCGCCGTTGTACGCCCTCACTGCACGCACAAACAAGGTCTGCAAATGAAAAACAATTTTAACGGGTGAAGGAGGCTTCAGGAAGCACAGGGTCAACAGCAAGCCCATGAACATCTGAGAAGAAGACGTTTGAAAATGGCCTTGTGCCAAGAAGGGCAGCAAAGAAGCTACGTTTATCCATGAAAAACCATTAGGAGTTTTGAAATGTTAATTTTAAAGAAGCGTGAACGCAGTTTATTTTATTTTCCTTCCGTTCTTCTTCACCAGCAACTTTTCCAATTTTACAAATCCTGCTTGTTTGGCGATGTCGTCAGATTTAATTTGCCACTGTAACAACCAATTAGCATGAGTTGATCACAAGTTCTACCCAGCAACTATCGGGCATATTACCACTATATACTCTTTCGGCCTGGAGAAACGGAGACATGTGCATGCTGAAAAGGTGCGGTAAAGTTCTGATGGTGAAAATTGGCCCAAAGATGCTGCGTGGGATTGTGATGGTGTTTAGCAGAGAAGCAACGTAGATGTTTTGGTTGCTTTGACACGGAGTAGAAAGTGTAGAAAAATATTTATATTGAATGGAATATCAGTAAATATCAGTTATCGGGGAATAACAGCAGTATTAATATCGGATATTGAGATTGGTTTGAATTTTCCCATCGGTACATCCCTATCCTGGATCATTTATGCTGAGGGGTTGCTTCTGAGCTAAAAGAGTGGAAAAAGGGTTACTAAACTATGTGGCTGACTGAAGAAGCTGAGGTGAAATCCTCAATATATCATGATGTTGATTTGAGGCCATGTCGCCCAGCCCTATGATATATTGAGGATTTCACCTCATTAACGATAAATGGACGATAACTACGGGTATGCACAGAAACAAAAGTTGTCCACTAGGTGGGGCTGTCACGTATTACGTAGAGTCACATTTCTACGTGACTCAAGGGGTGTTTCTCAATGCCAAGGAACCTCGCCTTGATGTCTTGGCCCCGCCCCGGTTGCCTAGGATATACGTCATCGGGAGCCGCCAAGACGTGTTCCAATGTTCATGTTCTACCGAGGCGTGTGTTCTCCGTTTGTTAGCCGTTTAGCTAGCTGAGCGAGGATAAATGGAAGGTGTCTTGTAGCCTAGCCTTGGTCAAAAATTACCCACAATACACTGCGGTATTATCAAAAGGACGGCGGATCAGAAGCTGGCAGCTACTTCAGGGACAATTTTCAAGTTTAAAGGTAAGTCAACTAATTTAAAATGTTTTTTTTAGATCCAAAGAAGTTATCTATGGTTGGTTAGTTGCTTAGTATTTGCAGCTTCGGTGGCTAGCGGGTGGTAACTCACTTATATTTTTAATTTAATTAACATATACACAATTTAAAAAGTAAAAGTCTCATCATATATTTATATTGAAACTAATACAGCCGTGGAGGCCGCGGTCACGTGATACAAGTCTGTTCCATTTAACAGTTTTCTTTGACCAAGGAAGGACAGTGTCCCCTCGTAAGCGAGGCGCCTGACCTCGCAAGACATCGCCTCACAAGGCCAGGCGCCTTGACACTGAGAAACACCCAAGGTGGTACAGCCTCTTAAAGGGACACGAACGCTGCCCACCTACACACATCTTTTCTTTCTTTGTTTATCATCAAATTTATTGACACGAGAAAAATTGTCTCGATAAGAGTCAGAAATTTCGATAACGATAAATTTTCGATTTATTGCCCAGCCCTAATAGAAACATCCCCAAGAAAAAGGTCAGAAAACTCTGGTCTTGGTATTTGCTCATGCTGTGATAGAATTGATTTAAACCTCAATTTCAGATTATTATTTTATTTCTTTGGGTTTTATCTTTAAAATTTATCTTAGCACCAAATCCTGGAAATAACTTAATAGTTTACAAAATCTAACTAATGAATAAAAGCTGGGATTTAAGAGGATGTATGTTATTGTAATTGGACAGAAGCACACAGTGAAAAGGATGTTTTAATCACTTTAAAATATATAAAAAATAAGTCTCTCTATGCTAAATGCACAAATTGAGAAGTCACTGTGCCTTTGTCCATGTGTGTTTGTGTACCTCATAGGATTTAGTCTCCAGGTCTTTGAGGTGATCTTCTGCTCCAGGTAGACTCTTGTAATAGGCCATATTCCTCTGCATCATGTCATCATCTGGATGTTTGAGCAGGAAGGTGTGTGCAGCGGACACTGCCTTCGCCAAGTTGTTAGACTGAGACACAACAAAAACAGCACATCGTTTTTACACGCAGTGATGTCAGAATAAAAGCATGATCTCAGTGAAATTAACAAAACTATATCCTTACATGAATATTCCAATCGATAATATTTTGACAAGGCTCAATAAAATTACACACTCTGATAAAACCTGCCTCTTTCGTGGTGATAAGACAACTAATTGATTTTTCTTTAAAACTATTATTTAATTGTTTCATATATATTTTACTCTATAAACATCTTTATTTAGGTTCATTCCATTTCTAGTACTTCTTAATGCTTACGTAAGTTTTGACGACGCGTTTCACAAGCTCAGCAGCGCATCCCTTCCCACCAGGAGTGTTTCGGATACGAAAGCGTTACAGTGATCCCTCGCTACTTCGCGGTTCGTTTATCGCAGATTCACGACTTCGCGGATTTTTTCTTTGGAGCCTTATTCAAGGGAAATTCGCCGATTCGTGGTATTTTTCTATGCGAAATATCAAGAAATTCCTGTTTTTTTCATCAATTTCATCATAAAATGCACTTTTTGTAATAAAACTATGAAAAAAAACAAGTAAAAAATTTTAACTTCTTTCATGGTGAGTACAGTAACAATCTTTATCTTTTTATATACTTTAATATTCTAACATTTTAATATTAGTGCCTGTTTTAGATAAAGTGTTCTGTACATTAAAGGGTGGTTTGTTAACAGTACTATGTAAAGGGAGGGTTTTAAAAGTCTGAATACTGAATACGTACCTGTTAAATAAATACTGTAAATATGGTGTCCCTACTTCGCGGATTTTCATCTATCGCGAACAAGTCTGGAACGCATCTACCGCGATAAACGAGGCATCACTGTACATGCAGCTGGTCTGAGCTTTCTACCAGGGTAGCACTGGCCCACCCTGGACCCTCCCCTAGGACTGCCCCTGACTTTTTGATAATTTAATAAAAAATCTTCTTAAAATGTTTGTTTGCAAACCAACTTTTGAATTAGTTAATCCATTTTGTAAATAAATCATTAAAAACCCGTTTGCTTTGACTTTGGGTGACTCATGAACATATTTGACTTCTTACTTTGAAGTATGCATACTGGAGGTATCTGTAGGGCTCCCTCCTCTCAAACTCGTCTAAGGTGTCCCTGCTGGGCATGGTCTGTCTGAAAGCGGGCAGCCCCTGCTTGCAGCGTTTCAGGCACTGCGCCCTCTTAATCACGTTCCCAAACGCCCGCAACTCCGGAAACTCCGCAAACTTCTCCTCATCGTCCAGCCGCACGGAGCTGCAGTTCAGGTTGCAGAAGGCCTCGCTGTCCCGCAGCAGCCGGTAGAGGCGCAGAGACACCTCCATGTACTCCACCGTCTCCGGCCACTTCTCTCCGGTGTACTGGTCCAGCGCGTACTTGTAGGCGGACTCCAGAGGCATCAGCTCGTGTCTGGGGAAACTCCTGAAGCTGTACTTCTCATACTGCGAGTTCACCGCCGAGAGGAGAAAAAACACGATCAAACATAAAGAGACGACGTGAGAAGAATAAGTGGAGGGTGCCATTTTTAAAAGAAAAAAAGTGATGGAGGCAGAGAATGATGCCAAGTTCCACCACGTATCCGGGTAGAGGCCGATCCCTCCTCGGGCGCAGCGTCGCAGTGGAAAAGGGGGCTGCTGGAGCTCCTCCCTCTGAATCAACATACTTCTTCTCTGAAAAATCCTCAAAACAACTCTTAATACTAAAATGACTCATTTTAATCTTTAGCACGATGCTGCAGCGTGGCAATATCTATTGCATGTACTACATATGCATAAACCCAAACACATTGTTTCTTGAATCCAGCTGTTTTCTGCACTTTGAACTGGGCTTAACCTGTTAATTAAACCCCTGGTGAGACTGTCCCTCCCACTCCCACTGCCACGTAGGAACATTCCTGCACAGTTTGCCCTCTAAAGGCGCGAGTTTCACCCAAAACACAACATTTATGACTAAATCCCAAATGAATCCAAATTTATTGCATACATCTCACGGAGCTACGTGGTGTGGTGAGATAGATTATGTATCTATTCATGTGGCTACAGGTTACAGGGTGTGTTTGTGCAAAGACCCCACGTTACCACCACGTTGACGTGTCTTGGGAAGCTGCACTGCGCAAGCGCAATACGTGGTTCCAAAACTAGCCCATTCAATCGCACGCGCATCAAGTTAGCATAAACAGACTAGCAAAACACAGGAAGTTTTTGTTACGTTTTAAAAATAAAAGCGCCGTTTTGCAAGAAAAACGAAATATCGTTAGAGTTTTTAACAGTTCACATGTAAAATAATAGGTTTTATCTTAACACATTTAAATGTATTATTTAAAAAGTGGATTTTAAAGTAATTTTACGGCGTAAACGTAGGCGGATGTGCTTTGTTTTATGCTAGCTTGACTAATACGTCATCGGGATGAGGGGCAGGACCCTTTTTTTCTTTCCCAAAGTTGGATTAGAGGAAACAAGTCACCAGGGGAGTAGGTAGTAACAGTCCTTTACCATCGCTACTTATTTATCGCTCTGGGACTTCATTAAACGGTAAAATGTTCAAGTGCGTGCCGGAGATGTTGACTTTGTCGCTCCTGGTGACGTTCGCCGCCTGCAACGCTCCTCCGGTACCGTTAGACGACATCATCATTGAAAAGACTTTCGTGCCGGAGCAGTGCGTGCGCCCAGTCAAAGTCGGGGACTTCGTCAGGTATCACTACATTGGCATGTTTCCGGACGGCAAAACGTTTGATTCGAGGTAAGACACTCACTAGTAGTGCATATGTGCAAATGCGCACAAATCTGTGCAGCTTCGCGAGAATCCGCGTGCGTGATGCGTAAAAGTGCGCGTCTTGGTTCGTCCTCTTAGGAGCCACGCAGGCAGAGTGAGCTAGTGCTGGTTAATCCAAAAACTTCAAAACGTTTCATTAAAACAATCTTTTAAGAGATTTCCGAGAGATCCTCACATAAAAACACCACATTATCAACATTTAGAGATTATTTTTAATTGTGAGCTTTCTGGACGACATGTTCGACTGGTCAACGCCAGGAAAGTAAACCAGATCTTCAAGACTCAAATCAAATGGCTTTTCTTTTTTTGGTAATTCAAATAACATGCAAATTAGAAACAGACTCAATTGAGCTATGAGCTCATTTGACCTCTGATCGTTTTTTTTAAAGTAATGTTACTCAAAATTATAAATAAAAATGTCTTTAGGAACATGAAACAATCCTAAATCATTAAAGAAAATAATATTTGCTTCACACTAGTTTGATCTGATTAGAAATGAAGAAAGTGAACACTTTCCACTTTTGCGTGAAAGTTTTGAACATTCATTCCTGTCATAACTAATTATAACGTTCTTGTGTCAGCTATGATCGAGGGAGCACCTACAATGTGTTTGTCGGCAAGAAGCAGCTGATCGAAGGGATGGACAAGGCTCTGGTGGGAATGTGTGTCAACCAGAGAAGCCTGGTCAAGATCCCTCCTCAACTTGCCTATGGGAAACGAGGATATGGTACGTGTTATCGGATGTGCTTTAACCTCATATGTGTCCTCTGATTGAGAGCCCAGGATGAGAATCTGCCATTCTTTAAAGAAATTGTGTTGAAGTAAAGAGGAAGTGGGCTGCTCCCAAATCCCAACACAGGATGATGTCAGAGAGGCTTCCCAGACCAGTGTGTCGGATGTAGATCAGCCCTGTGTATGTTTATAAACACATCAGGAACACAGTTCAGAATCCAGTGTTTCCATGCAGTTTCTCTTCTGTTTACACGTAAGGACGGCTGTTTGTTTGCGCATGAACCACTTTGATAACTCAGGGGTAAAAGGGGGGCATGTTTGGGCACGTAAAACCCGAGACGGTGCCTCCCCCCAGTTGTCTTCACTTATAGGATCGCAGGAGATAAAAGAGGACAGGAAAGAGATGAAAAGCTGCTAACTCACCAGTAGTAGAACATTTAATGGCCTCTACCAGAATCTAGAGCCTCCTCCTTATAACATGTTTTTACACAGTTTATAGAAATTCAGACAAATCTAACTAAAAGTTTTTAACAAAACTGTTCAGAAGTTATTCTGCTTCCTGTGACAACAACCATTATCCTCTAACCAGAACTCCTATTAAAGGGACAGTGTGTATTTTTCCTGGCGATAGGGGGCAGTAGAAACCTAAATCGTCGCAAGCAAGCAGTATTTTTGTGTTGGAGTAAGACCTTACCAACGGATGCCCATTAGGGTCAAAAAGTCCTGGGAAGTGTAAACTTTAGCAAAAAACACAAGCACATCAGACTCCCTTTCATCACTGACAACAAGTGAAGAGGTAAATGTGTAAAACAACATTTAAGAATGAGGAAAGTTTTGTAGCCATTTGTTACAAATCAACAAATGCATTTTGTCCTCATGGGCTCCCGTAGAAGGAAACATGGCATCTAATATGGTGTCGCCCAGAGACTTAAACCATGTATTTTAGACCTGATTTTTTACGTTTGTATGTTACAAAGCCGCCAATATTTTTCAAGAACTGGGAATCATTTAATTCATTTTCAGCAACATTTTGATGGATATTTCCAGAAGTTAATGATAAAAACTACACGTTGTCTGTTTAAATTTTAAATTTGAGCCCAAACACCGACAGCGGTGACAGAGGAGTTAAGGCAAGGCAGCTTTATTCGTATAGCACATTCATACATAGAGGCAATTTAAAGTGCTTTTCTTTCTTGTTTTACTTTTAATTTTTGAATTACCACATTTACATGGAGATACATTTGATTTTCTTCTTCCACTTCACCAGAGCAGCGAATCCCTGAACAAACACCTTATTTCCATATATCCACATGAGAAAGACCTTGTATTTACACTCATATATCCAACTTAAAGAGCAAGTCACCCCAAAATCAACTTTTTTTCTGATAAAATATATAAATGCATGTCTAATCGTGCTGCAGACACGTGTAGTCAATAGTTTTGCACTTTAGTGCATTTTAGTTAAAATTTAAATTTTCTGCCTAAAACTGTCAGTGTTGCGCCGTCGTCAGGTAAAAACTCTGCACTGCATTTGAATTTGAATCTGCCATCCCTATTGGCTAAGAGGTACCCTAGAACGTTAGCTGGTACCATATGATGTCACAATGTCATTGTGAGCCTGTGTGTGTGTTTGTTAGCATCTCCGTCCTCCCAGTCTGTTATGCAACAACATTTGTTGCATTTTTCAAACAGGAAGTGGGAGTGGAGTAATACTCTGGTAGGGGGTGACTTGCTCTTTAAATAAACCCCCAATCCAGTACGTACATAATTCTCACAAGCTTTCTCTGGATTCTTCCTATCTGCTCTCTACTGCTTTCTACTTTGGTTAAAAAAAATGTAATTAAAACAATTTATTTTTTACATGAGAGTACTTTCTAATATTTGTTTTATTGGTTCCCAAAGTTTTGCACATTTCCCTAGTCTCAGTCGTAGTCTTGAAGAAGAAGAAGAAAATATCATTTCTATAGGACCTCTCAAAATAAAAATCACGAGGCACTTCACAAAAACAAAAAATGTAAAAATATAAAAAAGAATTTAGAAAATGTTTAAAAATATATTGAAAATGAGCAAAAAAATAGGCAATTGTGATTAAAAAATATAAAGAAAGAGATTGAATAGGAAAGAGGGAAATCAGTGTATGCTGAGGAAGGTGGAATAGGTGGGGAGAGCAGAATAAAGAGAGAGTGGTGAAGAAGGTCATACAAAAGCCAGCTTGAACAGGTGAGTCTTCAGCTGCTTTTTAAAGGAGACCACTGAGTCCACTGATCTCAGGCTCAGGGGGAGAGAGTTCCAGAGTCTGGGGGCCACAGCAGCAGATGATCTGTCACCTTTGGTCTTTAGCCTGGTGCTGCACAACCAGTAGGCTTTGATCACTGGACCTCAGGGACCTGCTGGGGGTGTAGGGACTAAGAAGATCACCAATGTAAGATGGTGCTTGTCCATGTAAGACCCTATAGACCAGAACCAGGATCTTGAAATGAACCCTGAAGTTGACTGGCAGCCAGTGAAGCTGGAGGAGAAGCGGGGTGATGTGGGTGTGTTTGGAGGACTTGGTCAGAAGCCGAGCACAGGCGTTCTGAACCACCTGTAGACGGTTCAGGGAGGTTCTGCTCAGACACGTGAAAAGAGAGTTACAGTAGTCTAAGCGTGAGGAGATGAAGGTGTGGAGAACTGTCTCAAGTTCAGAGCGGGACAGAATGGGACTCAGCTTAGCAATGTTCCTGAGATGGAAGAAGGAAGAGCGAACAAGAGAACTGACATGAGAATCCAGAGTGAGAGCTGGGTCAAAGGTCACGCCAAGATTCCTGACAGAAGGTTTGGTGTGAGAAGCAAGCTGACCAAGAGAGTCTCTGACTTTGGGAACCAGCTTGTCTGGGGCACAGATGAGGATCTCAGTCTTATCTTCATTCAGCTGAAGAAAGCTCCCACCATCCAGGTTTTGATAGAGTCTAAGCAGGTGTGTAACAGCTGCAGCTTAGACATCTCATGGGGCTTAAAGGAGATGTACAGTTGGATGTCATCTGCATAAAGATGGTAGGAGATTCCTTTGAAGGAGCTCAGGATGTGCTGAAGAGGAAGCAGATAGGAAGAGCAGAGGCCCCAGCACAGAACCTTGTGGGACACCATGGGTAAGAGAGGTGGTGGAGGACCTAAACTTGGAGACGGCCACAGAAAAGGAACGCTCAGAGAGATAAGGAGAACCACTCCAGAGCAGATCCTGATAGGCCTACCCAGTCTCTGAGCCTCTCCAGTAGCAGGTGATGGTCAACAGTGTCAAAGGCTGCAGTCAGGTCCAGCAGGACCAGAAAAAAACAGTCCCCTGCATCACTGTGAGTCAGAAGGTCATTAGAGACCCCAAGAAGAGCTGTTTCAGTAGAATGAGCTCTACGAAAATCTGACTGGTAGCTTTCATGTTATGTTGTATATGTATATTCATGTCTTGTAATGTATAGATGTCTTGCAGTAATTTGTTCCATTTTGTAGACCTACCACTGTGCCACCCTTGGGGGTTCTTTGTCCAGCCATAAAACTGTAATGTACTTAGCAGTCATGAGCTGAATTCCTATTAAAGAGCAAGTCACTCCCTACAAGAAACTCATTCCCAGTTCATTTTTGAACAATGCATCAAATACTGTGGCCTGGCCACTGGAGCCACTAAAATACTCACAGGTTAACAGCATTGTGACATCATAATGTACCAGCTAATGCCAGTGTACCTCTTAAGCAATAGCGACAGTAAATTTAAATCATATGTAGAGCAGAGTTTTTACCTGACAGTTTTAGGCAGAATATTAAAATTTTAAGATGCATTAAAGTGCCAAACTATTACATGTTATTGCTACATATTACTACATTAGACACTCATTTAGTTTATCAGAAAAAAAAAGTTCATTTGGGGGTGACTTGCGCTTTAAGTATGTGACAGTTCTGTGTGCAAGGTTTTTGACCAGCATTCCCAGTACAAACCATTTGTCATTTTGTGGTGTAAATATCCAACCCACAACACACAGAATCAACATGGAGACTTGGGCAAAAGGTTTAAATAATTTATTAAAAGGGAAACCAAGGGAGCAGCACAATCATAGCTGAGATCTTCAAAGAGGAATCCGGTGCGGGATCTGCAGACAGATAGGAGTTAGGTCCAACTCGAGGGTGGGAACAAGGAATCAGAATTATGTAGAGGACTTACAGTCTGGAGAGAGGGAATCGCTCGAAGGGGGAGTGGTCCGGTCTGGGTTGAAGGGGTTACCCTGAGGCTGAGATCCAGAGAGCGAGACGTGGAGGGAGCTGACTTGTAATTCCAGGAGGGCATAGGTGAGCTACCGGAGGTGGTTCTGGCCAGGGAGAGACTAAGGGATGAGCAGGGCTGGAGTTCCAGAATGCTGCCAGTCTGAGATGAGGGTGTAGGTTTGTCTGGGAACAAGAGCAGGAAGGTAAAAAAAGCTAAAATCCAATATTCAAAAAAACACATCAGAATCTCTAAAGGTCTAAGAGCTCGAATCTAAAACGTGAAATGGCTGTTAGAAGGTACCCAGGTAGAGTAATCATCCAGCAAAGTGAGGGTGTCTCTCAGCTGCTTAAATACTCCCTGGCCGGCTGATGAGCAGATAGTCTGCAGCTTGGCCTCCTCCGGACACGCCCACCTGCAGAAGGAAACTCAAAACCAAAGAGTGATGGCAGAAACAACCCAGACCTTGACAATTTTAACTTAAACTGTAATTCCACCTGTAAGGTTCTTTTAATTTCTCTTTGGACACCTTCCCAGAACGGTATGATCTTTGGGCAGTCCCAAAATATATGTGAGAAGTCTCCCACTAACCCGCATTTCCTCCAGCATAGTTAGAAACGTGACTATATTTAGACACGATAAGTGGAGTTTTAACGTAGCACATCTTCACCTTCCATTCAAATTCCCTCCAAGACGGACTACTAGTTAGTTTATGTCTTAAAGCGCTTTTCGTTTGTGAGAGTAGCACAAACATTAAGATAACGTGACAGCACAGTTAAAATACACACATCTATTTCAGATTTTTAAGAGTCAGAAACAAGTTAAAGGGTGAGCAGTTACAGTGCAGAAGGTGCGGCATAAGAAACACTCATTCAAAGAACTGATTGATTCAAAAGTTACTAGAGCACACGCCTCATAACTGGGAGGTTGTGAGATCGAGTCCTGCTCGGTGTGTGACTGCCCTCGTGTCCTTGGGCAAGACGCTTAAACCCACCTTGCCTGCTGGTAGTTGGAGAAGAGACCAGTGGCACCAGAGGCCTCGCCTCTGTCAGTGCGCTCCAGGCCAGCTGTGGCTACCTTGTGTCTCATCATCACCAGCGTGTGAATGTCTGATGTGTTGTGAAGCGCCTTGGGGGGTTACAGAACCCTAAAAGGTGCTATATAAACACAGGCCATGTACCATTTGTGGGTGTGCCTGACTTTAGATTAATTAGATGTATTTCTGGATTTATGAGAGCCAAACAGGCCAAAACCACGACATCATTGTGTTTCACCGGTTTGATTTTGTTTATATGCTGGGATGTTGTGAAAACACAACGCTCCAAATCTAAACTAATAACTTCTGTTTAGTTTATTTCATCTGCTAAATCCTTTTTCCATCAACATTCGGGATTTTCTGCAGGATCTAGTCTGTCTGCAACAGATTGTTTTTGGAAATCAGACTTTTTGCAGTGATTTTCTACACTGCAATTTTGTTTACCTTTCCCTTGTTCATACATGCATAAACAATGTCTTTGTAAACGTAAGAGATCATTAAAATGTGTCCTAATAACGGGTTTTGATCTAGTAGACTAAAGTGATTTTCTCATGGAGTGATTATCTTTTCTAGGGAAAGTTTTTTAAAATTATTTCTAGATCAGTCAATCAACTTTATTTATAAGCACTTAATCCTACAATGCATGCAACTCAAAGTGCTTAACAAATTTAAAAGGCCCCGCTTACCCACATTCCCTCCCATCCCCAGAATTTTAAAAAGAGTCTGACAATAAAAAACCTCTTCAGTACACTCATCCTCCGGCACACACGCACACACGATGGACTGAGATCAGATGATCCAGACCTGCTAAGATAAGGAAACGCCATCAGGGGAGCCATCCGACCCGACAGCAGCAGATCCACAGCAGCAGCCGAGGCACCGACACAGGGCGCCCAGGGCGGGGAGGGCAGAGACCCCCACCTCCACCCAGGCACACCTGGAAAGCACCCAGGCCGCCACAGCCGACCACCGCCCCCGGGGCAGAGGGCTCCCACAGAGGAAACACTGGAAAAAGGTTAAATTAAGGTTAAAATATAAAATGATGAAAGCTAAAATGAGAATTGTAATATAAAAAGTTATATAGATATTAAAATAATGTTGATCATAAATCTATGGTAAAATACTCTGTTCAAAAATAGCACGTATAAAGAAAGCATACATAAAATAAATAAATAAATGAATAGATAAATTACCTAATTAATTAATTTATTTAAAAAGTGATGGTAATCAGTTAAAAGCTAAGCTAAAAAGATGGGTCTTGAGCCTGTTTCTAAAAACACGAACGTTCTCTGCGGCCCTGAGGTCCCCTGGCGGCTCGTTCCAGAGGCGAGGGCCGTAGTACTGGAAGGACGCCTCGCCGTGAACATGTGTCCTCACTTTAGCGATGACCAGGAGACGGCTGCCAGAGGAGCGCAGAGACCGCGTGGGTTCACACGGTAAAAGCAGTTCTGAAAGATGAGAAGGCCCAAGACCGTTAAGACACTTAAAAACCGTCAAAAGTATTTTCAAATCGATCCTGAAACATACGGGATAGAAAGGGATTGACCACATTAGAGTCCAGAGTTACTAAAGAATCATTCTGAAATTGTTTGTTTTGCATTTCTAAGCATTAAAAACTTCCTCACTGAAGTGTTTTAGAAATATCTGTTTATGTTTTTATGTTTACCGTCTGCTGGACTGCTCTTATTTATGTACATAACGTACATTTGTTTTACGTTGATAATTTACCCGGAAGGCATGCAGAGGTTCCTTCAGATCCAAACTGAGACGAGTCAGATCAAAGATACTAAGTGATTTTTGTTTTCATCTCCTCTGCAGGTGACATCATCCCTCCTGACTCCATCCTCCACTTTGATGTCCTGCTGCTGGATGTGTGGAACCCAGAGGATGGCGTCCAAATCAACTCCTACCACAAGCCTTCCACCTGCTCCAGAAAGGTGGAGGTCTCGGACTTTGTCCGCTATCACTATAACGGCACCCTGCTGGACGGGACGCTCTTTGATTCCAGGTTTGGCTCAAACGTAAACTGGTTTACGCTGGATAGAATCGCTCAAACTCACCTGTAACGTTTTATTCTTCACCTGTTGTAGCCACACCCGCATGAGGACCTACGACACTTACGTTGGGATCGGCTGGCTGATCGCTGGCATGGATCAGGGGCTTCTGGGAATGTGCGTCGGAGAGAGACGCATCATCACGATGCCGCCATCGCTTGGCTACGGAGAGAACGGAGATGGTGAGTGTTGCGTCTTTCAGGAGAACGCTTCCCTGAGTTTCTCCACACGTTTGTGATTGACTGAAGATTTCAAGCATTTGTTCATTTGAGAGGATTTAATTATTGCATCAGAAAGTCAACAAAGCGGATGTTTTCCACATCTGCCTTCCCGTCTCAGGCAGTGACATCCCAGGACAGGCGTCCCTGGTGTTTGACGTTGTGCTCTTGGACCTTCACAACCCAAGAGACGGAATCGCCGTGACGAATCAAGTCGTGCCCGAGTCTTGCACGAGGAAAACGGTTGCGGGAGACTTTGTGCGTTATCACTACAACGGGAGCCTCCTGGATGGCACGTTTTTTGATTCCAGGTGTGTATTTATCCAAATATTACCACGCAGTATTTACTGTTTACTGCAACGTGTGGCTCTGGAGCCACTCGTGGCTCTTCAACACCTCTGAAATGGCTCCTTTTCTTTTTGACAGACAACAGGAAAGTATTTTGCAATTTTCCCATCCATCCAAATATTTTCTTTTAATACAAGTGGAAGGTAGTCTGTGCGAGGTCATATTTTTACCTAAATTTAAAGACAAGTTTCTTTCGTGTTATAGCAGAAGCACCTAAAGCAGCGGCATCCAAAGTTTTAATAACAAGGGCTAAAATTGACCCGTTTAAATGTGCATGAAGTAAGAAGGACATCCTGTGGTCACATTTGAAGAAGAAGAAAGAAGAAGAAAGTATCATTTCTATAGCGTCTCTCAAGATAAAAATCACGAGGCGCTTCACAAAAAAATATATAAAAATTGTAAAAATAGAAAAAAAGCATTTTGAAAATGTTTAAAAATATATTTAAAATGAGCAAGAATAAGCAATTGTGTTTTAAAAGAAAAAATGTTAAGAAAGAGAGAGAGTGAACAGGAAAGAGGGAAATCAGTGGATCCTGAGGAAGGTGGAATAGGTGGGAGAGCAGAATAAAGAGAGAGTGGTGAAGAAGGTCATACAAAAGCCAGCTTGAACAAGTGAGTCTTCAGCTGCTTTTTAAAGGAGACCACTGAGTCCACTGATCTCAGGCTCAGGGGGAGAGGGGTCCAGAGTCTGGGGGCCACAGCAGCAAATGATCTGTCACCTTTGACCTTTAGCCTGGTGCTGCACAACCAGTAGGCTTTGATCACTGGACCTCAGGGACCTGCTGGGGGTGTAGGGACTAAGAAGATCACCAATGTAAGATGGTGCTTGTCCATGTAAGGCCCTATAGACCAGAACCAGGATCTTGAAATGAACCCTGAAGTTGACTGGCAGCCAGTGAAGCTGGAGGAGAAGCGGGGTGATGTGGGTGTGTTTGGAGGACTTGGTCAGAAGCCGAGCACAGGCATTCTGAACCACCTGTAGACGGTTCAGGGAGGTTCTGCTCAGACACGTGAAAAGAGAGTTACAGTAGTCTAAGCGTGAGGAGATGAAGGTGTGGAGAACTGTCTCAAGTTCAGAGTGGGACAGAATGGGACTCAGCAATGTTCTTGAGATGGAAGAAGGAAGAGCGAACAAGAGAACTGACATGAGAATCCAGGGTGAGAGCTGGGTCAAAGGTCACGCCAAGATTCCTGACAGAAGGTTTGGTGTGAGAAGCAAGCTGACCAAGAGAGTCTCTGACTTTGGGAACCAGCTTGTCTGGGGCACAGATGAGGATCTCAGTCTTATCTTCATTCAGCTGAAGAAAGCTCCCACCATCCAGGTTTTGATAGAGTCTAAGCAGGGTACTGCAGCCCATTTTCAAAACCAAAATTCTCACCCTCGTTCCGTGAGTTATCGTGGCCGTTTCCAGTTTTGGGTCAGCACCAGAGGATTCTAGGTGACAAGCCATTCGCTTTAAGTTGATAAGTAGATGAATACATGGTCCTAGCGCTCTTGGGTGTTTTACGGTAGGGAGATGTTACTACACTTGTTACATTACTATGCCTCCAGCATTAGATGAGTTTGGCGTCTTGCTGCTATAGTTATGAACGACTCATTAAAGGAAGTAAAACGCCACAATTGACTCATCGTTCACTTAACACACACATATGTGATAAATGACCCGCACTTGTATTGCACCTTTTTTGAGTCAGAGGACTCCAAAGTGCTTTACACAACAGTGTACCATTCATTCATTCACACACACATTCACACACTGGTGGTGATGAGCTACAATGTAGCTACAGCTGCCCTGAGGCGCACTGACAGAGGCGAGTCTTTCCAAGCACAGGCGCCACCGGTCCCTCTGACCCCCTGCAGGCAAGGTGTGTTAAGTGTCTTGCCCAAGGACACAACAGCAGCATTCTCTGGCAGAGCCGGGATCAAACCTGGAACCTTCCAATTACTGAACAACCCACTCTACCTCCTGAGCTACTGGCGGACTGTTTGCTTCTAATTGACCGTTAGCTTTGTTAGGTCAATGTTAGCTTCTAATCTGTTTCACCCAATATTAGAATAAAACACAAAGATGCCGTGGCTTCTTAGAGATCAAAGAAATAACTTCTAGGTCGCTCCTGTTACTGGCTTAGGACCGCTGGCTGGTGTCGGAATACTAATGCTGGCACTGACTCAGCATCCTCACGGGCTCACAGATGGTAAACGGTAACTACATCCCGCTTTAGCCATTAATATTCAGAAAAATGTATCCCCCCCCCCCCCCCCCCCCCACATGCGGCTGAGAAGGAAATGAGTTTCAATGTAAACTTCCTTCCAACATGATAGAGGCATTAGACTGTTTTGTGATTGTTTCACTGTAGAAACATTACATATTGCCTCTTTGCAGGCCAGAAAAAATGCTAACATTATTTTATGTTTTTTATTCTTAGTTCTCAAAATAGGAAAAAAATAGGCATTTAATAAAAAAAATCTCCACATAAAAGTCAGAAAGTACCACTCTAGATGTAGAGTCTACATCAGCCACCAAATTTATAAATGCACTTGGGGCTGCACAGATCTACCCTCAGGGTCTAAAATATCTAAAATGTATTAAGTTTAATCGTAGAACTTCTGCAAGGTTCTAATGGGTGCCTAAAATTCCTGAAAATGCTTGAATTTAAGTAAAAACTTCTAATAATTAAAGTACTTAAAACTGTAGCTGCAGTGGCATGGTAACATTAACTTTTATGAGACACGATCAAGTGTGTGCAATTCATTAACAAAGAGTTCGGTGCTGGAAAGTCTTGAAAACTTACCTTGAACGTGCTTGAATCTGGTTTCAGCCAAGGTGCAAGAACCCTGCTCTACCTCTGCACGCTTTTCTAACACAGATGTGTCGCCTTCTTGTTTAGAACGTAATAGTTTGGTATTTTCTTTTTGTCTCACATTTAAAACATAAAAATAAAAGAAAATGTCACTGCTACATAAAACGTGTATTTCCGGTGAAAACAAAACCTTTTTCAGGATCTAATAGATTTTGTGGCACCTTCAAATGATTTTTAGTAGAAGTTTAACTCCTGATGTACCTCAAGTGGCCTCATGGTGGCAGCATATTCCTGCTTATAGGAAACATCAAGCGAGAATGTGTGATCTTTTATCAGTTTGACTTCAGTCTTTTCTGCACACATGTTCTTGTTTTCATTCTTCTTTTTTCATTTAGCCTCCTTGTGCAGCAGAGATTAAATCTAAGCAGTAAATTCATCAAACAACACAATTTTTCCATGTTTTTCAGACATTTCCTCTAGGCAGGAGTCTGAATTTGCATGCCGCATGAACCTGTTAGGGTAGAATTCTTCCAACCTGCTCCTTTCTTAGACTGATTGTTTCTTGATTGACAGCTATTCTCGTAATCGTACGTACGACACATATGTGGGTCAGGGATACGTGATCCCCGGCATGGACGAGGGTCTGATCGGAGTGTGTGTGGGAGAGAGACGCACCATCACCATCCCACCACATCTCGCTTATGGCGAGGAGGGCACAGGTGTGTGTGAGGTTTGATACGTGCTTAAAGTTGCCAAGTTTTCCAGTGTAAAACATAAAAGTTGTCTTCTTTTGGTCTGTTGGTTCCTCTCTCAGGCTCTAAGATTCCCGGATCAGCTGTCCTCGTATTTGACATCCACATCGTCGACTTCCACAACCCGTCGGACCGCACAGAGGTCACTATCACGCTAAAGCCGGACGAGTGTGAAAAGCAAAGCAAGAAGGGCGACTTCGTCAAATACCACTACAACGCCTCGCTGATGGATGGGTCTCCTGTTGACTCCACGTCAGTACAAGCCTCTCTCTCTCTCTCTCTCTCTCTCTCTCTCTCTCTCTCTCTCTCTCTCTCTCTCTCACGCACGCGCACACACACACACACGCGTGCGCGCGCACACACGCGCGCACACATGCACACCTGCACACATATGCACACGCGCATGTGCACACACACCTACACACATGCGCGCAAACACAAACATACACACACGCACGCACACATGCACACACACACGCGCGCACACACACACGTGCACGCACACATACACACACGCGTGCGTGCGCACACACACATACACACACATGCGCACACACACATGCACACACACACATACACACACGCGCGCGCGTGTGCGCACACACACACACATATATACATGCACACACACACACACGCATACATGCACACACACACACACGCACACGCACACACTCACACATGCATACATGCACACACACACACACACACACACGCATACATGCACACACACACACACACACACTGCATCAAACCAGCACCTTTGAATGACATCACCATGAAACAGGAATCTTCCTGGCTCTGACTCACAAAGCAGTACAAGTAAAATAATAATTCACAAACAAGGAGATGGAGGGTACACAAGAGGGTCACAGGAAGGAGGGAGGGGCTCCAGAAGGAAGTATCAAATGACACTCGCTCAACTGGTTAAAACACCAGGTGTTTAAAAAGAAAATGGCTCACAATGCACAGATTTTATAGTAAGTGAAGTTTATTTATACAGCACTTATCACACAAAGAAAAATCACAAAGACCAGCAAAACAAACAGTGGACTCATAAAATCATCCTAAACAACAAAAGATCATAAAACAAATTAAAGATAATTTAAATCATAAAGGGCCATAATATAGGTGAAGAAAACACAGAAGATTTAAGTAAAAGCAGTTTTAAATATCAGGACATTCAGCTGCTGGTGTCCAGGCTGAGCGTACAGCGTCAAAATGAAGGCGAATCATTCCAAAGTCGAGTTGCATTAGCTCGGGGAGAGCAATCATCTCAACTTTCCCATCTGGTCTTTGGCACATCTAGAAGACTTTGGTTTGTGAACCTGAGGGCTCGGGTTGGAGCCTAACAGTTTAACAGTTCAGTCATGTAGGGATGGGCCTGACCAGTTATAGTCAGCATCCTAAAGTCAGTGGTAACCAGTGCAGATGCATTAAAATAGGAGTGATGTGAGCTCTTCTGTTTGCTCCTGTCATGACTCGAGGTAAGTGTCTAACCCAAGACAAGCAGAATCAACTCGACAAGCTGGATGAGTTAAAGAAAAGTACATTATTTGGAAAACGGGAACAGAAGTAGCACTGGGAAGTCCAGTGGGGAGTGAGCTGTACAGCTCTTGTCCATGTAGTGTTCGTGGTGAACGAGGGAGGCGGGGAAGCCGAGGTGAGCGCTGGGCAGAGGATGAGCACTCCGGGATAGGTGAGGTAGCAGAGAGGGTCCAGACAGGAACAACAGAGGAGGATGGGACGTGGTGCAGGTAATCTGGAGTTCAAACGGTGAGGGTGAGGCAGGGTGTGTGGAGATCCTGAGATAAGACAAACAAACACCAGACATGAAGGCAATCCAAAAGCGTAATCCAAAATCAGTCCAAGTTCAAAATCCAAATATTCCAAAGTGAACAAACAAGAAACTAGTACGAGTGGCTGGGGCTACCACAACTGGAGCAATCATCTGGCGTAGTGAGGTGTCTCCATCCTCCTTTTATACCCGAGTTCCTGATTGGAATCTTGTGCAGCTGCAGCCCCCTCCGCTCCTCACCTGTGGGTAATCAGCTCAGAGACGGTTGGATTGGAAGAGGATCACTCACCTCGGCTCGGGAACATGACAGCTCCAGTTAACCCTCCCACTGTCTTTATGGGTGTGACCCCGCGAGGAAAGCTGACCATTGGGCAGGATTGATGGTTTATCCCTTGAGGTCCACGTGGCAGGGGTGAGGTGGTGGTCACTGCCACGTGGACCTCAAGGGATAAACCATCAATCCTGCCCAATGGTCAGCTTTCCTCGCGGGGTCACACCCATTAGGACGGTGGGAAGGTTAAGAGCCTCGCTGCAGAGTTCTGGACCAACTGAAGGCGGTCAAGGGCTTTTTTTGTTAAAACATGTGAAAAGTGTGTTACAGTAATCTAGACGGGAGGAGATAAAGGCATGGAGAACCATTTCAAGTTTGCGTTTTGACACCACCCTTCGTAGTTTGGAGATATTTCTTAAGTGATAAAAACTGTTTCGGAGTGGCCTTCAAGAGACATTGATTGGTCATAAACAACACCCACATTCCTCAATTTTGTCTTGACAGCAGAAGATAAATCACCAAGTTTTAGCCTAATCAGGGAACCATGCTCACAGGGGCAATGATCAGACATTCAGTCTTTTCAGAGTTTAACTGAAGGAAATGATCTTCTAGCCAGCTGCTGATAGCTGATAGACACTCTGTTAGTTCAGACAGTTTATAGACCTCAGAATCCTTAAAGGAGCAGTACAGCTGAATGTCATCTGCATATAGGTCGTAAAATTATGAAAATAATCAATTATCTGTCCAGTAGGGTGTGTGTATAGCTAGGGATGGGTACCTTTGACATTTGAATCGATCCGGTACTAATTCCCGGTACCTAGGAATCGATACCGGTACTTAACGGTACCAATTTTCGATACTTTTGAGTGTTTATTATTTTAATTCTCTTTTATAATTAAATATATATTTTTCTCAATATATAACAATATTTGAAAAATATCACGATAAATAACATTCAGCTGTTTGTATTTTAACATCGTCCTTGTAGTTTTATAAGCTGATAATGAAACTGAAGCAAACATCTTTACTGTGTATCTTCATTCCTTTTGCCGTCCTTTTTCATTTGATTTTTCCTACTGGGAAGTTAGAATTTCCGAGGTGTATAGGAAAAGCAGGAGTGGTGCCAGAACAGAGCCTTGGGGTACCCCACAGAACAGATCGGTGGAATTCTAAATAATTCTGTTGGTTTCAACCTTCAAATCATTTTGGAGTCTGGATTCATTTTTTATCAGTTGGTAAAATAAAGTTCAAAATCTTTTATATATTTATTTTTTTAGACACAATTATGGAAAGACATATAACATCGTCCTGGGAGCCAACCAGGTCGTCCCGGGGATGGAGGACGGGCTGATGGACATGTGTGTGGGAGAAAAACGACACCTGGTTATTCCCCCTCACCTGGCCTACGGGGAGAGGGGAGTCCGTAAGTCAAGTTTTTAACGTTTTACAGATGATTTATTAGAATTTGGTTCAAAAACGATATTCTTGGCCTCTGGTTAAACCTTTGATCCAGTTTTTGTGCATAAATCAGACAGCAATGATCAGTATTTCTGTACATTAGTCGGCGGGGCTTTAGTGGACCTTTTGCTGATGATGTGTGTCTGTGTGTGCAGTCGATGAAGTTCCAGGAAGTGCTGTGATGGTGTTTGACATTGAGTTGGTTGATATGGAAGAAGGACTTCCTGAGGGATACATGTTCATCTGGAAGGATGAGGTAACACCAGATCTCTTCTCAGAGATGGACAAAGATAAAAACGAGCAGGTGGAGCCTTCTGAGGTACGTGTTCACTTCAAGCACTTCCTCTTTCTGCAACCCCTCTGTCTGTGTGCCCCAAATTCACCCCGTTTTTCTCTTTTGTCACGCCGCCGCAGTTTACCGACTACATCATGCAGCAGGTGAACGACGAGAAGGGCCGCCTGGCTCCCGGCTTCGATCCCTACCGCATCATCGACAACATGTTCTCCAACCAGGACCGCAATGGAGACGGAAAGATCACAGAGGCGGAGTTCAAGCTGAAAGCAGACGAGTCTGTGTCCCACGACGAGCTATGACGGGACTGAGCGGAGGACAGATTATGGTGAAGGGTGAAGGGTCTGACGGTGGAGAACATAAATATGTGGGTGGTAGAGTAGCAGGTGGGACGACGTGTGTGGGATAAAGATTTAGTTTTTTTTTCATTTTGAGGACTGATGTGATAAGCATGTCCGAACAAACAAAAGAGCAGGATTTTGGAGAGAATAGAAGCTTATATTAAAAACAAACTTCTAATTTGAGGACTGTAATGACAGCGAATGATGCTTTTTTTTTACCTCCTTGTCATCAGGTTCTTGTTTTATGTGACGTGTATTTTATTTTGAAGGGTAATAAAAGCACTCCTGTGTGAGAGAACAAGCAAACACCTGTATCCTCTCTCACACATTCGACTTTGTACACGTTAAATGTGGTCATCTTGAGTTAAATGTTATATCTGCTGATGATTTCAAGGATTAATGAGTTGACTCGCTCCTGATATGCTATTTTAGGTTGTTTACAAAACAAAACAAGTTGTTTGCCTCGGCTCACGGTACAAAATGGCGGGCTTGACCCCTGGCTCCTCCTGACGGACACCCTTACTCTGTGGGGAGACAACCTGTCGACCTAGGTCCCCATCACTGGTTAAACTGTTATTGCTGTAGGAAGACTCGTGCTGCAAACCATACGGACTCGTCAGTTATACCCTTCGCCTCACGGCGGAGGTGAATCGGCAAGCGCCGTCAGAGATTGGTGCTCGGCCACCGGCTCTCTCGGGACTCACTCGTCAGGTTTCTTTAGTACAGGCGATGTGCTCTGAAGGAGATCTCTCCAGGAACTCTCTTCTCTAACAATTCATTTTCTATTTATAGTTAGCCTCTCCCCAGGGGGAGTTTTTCAGAGTCAGTTTTGGGCCTCATGTCATGAGTTAGAGGCAGCTTCTTGATCAGTTTCCTGTGTCGGCAGCGCCCCTCGCCTCTGCGAGCTGACTGCTCAGAATATCATCTTATTTTTCCTTTAAACATGAGGGCGGTTCAGCCGCTGAGCTTGTGGCTGGAACTTTGACACCTTGGTGCTGGTTCGGTGGTTTGTCCATTAATGTCTTCACACCTCTGCTCACGTCTGTTGGTTTTTCATTTTATAATTCACAGAAGCCAAGTCTGGTAATGTTTCACCTCTGATTGTAGAAACCCAGTCAGCGGTTTCCCCAAAGAGAGAGACACAGGTCAGCCCCGGGTTTCATCGTAATCTCAACACACAGGACACTGGATGGTCTGATGTCCTTTAAAATCCTTCTGTTGCTCGTTTTTGTCACCAAATCTCAGACAGAGGACCACATTTTGTATATGTTTGTGTATTCTGTTGTGTGTGTTTTTGTAAATGAGACATGTATGTATGTGGATGTTTTGTTCATGCAAAAAAGGCCGATTCTTGTTGGTGACTACGTCAGCTCACAAAATCTCCAATTAAATGACCTGACCTAAACAGCTCCAACCTCTGATTGTGTCTCATTTTATCCTGAATATAAGGACCTGTCTCTGCTTAGGATGTGTTGACCGGTTCTGGGGTCATCAAAATGAAAGACAGGACCACAAACTTTCTACAAATGTTGAGTTGTTTTTATTGATTTTTTGTGTTACCGACACACGTAGCCTTATCTGCCAAACTTATAAATGTATATTAATGGATGGTTTTACATCATATTTATACAAGTGTTAATATTTTGGTTAGGTTTTGTTTCAGTTGATCTGTGACATCATCTTTAAATTTTTTAAAATTAACTCTCCTGTTGTCAGGAATATTATACTTTTTATTTTACAATTGTTATTACTAGCCCACCTGATATTTTTGTCAGTTTATGGTTGTAAAATTGCCCCAAAATTGCAAAGTGTGCGTCTGTTTCTGCTCCTTTTTTCTAGAGCAACTTCAGCTTCTAGTATGTAGCTGGTATTTAACATTTATGTATATGAAAAACTAAAATAACAGTTTAAAAGTTTGAGTTAAGGAGAAAAATAAATCCCTTCACCCACATCATTCTGCGCATGCGCACATTGTAGCCTTTCGGTGCCATAGCAACCAGTGCAACCGACCTCTCGTCAACATAGTGAGTAATGTTTCTGTACATTTCCTTTGTTATTTGTGTGGTTTTTTTTAAATAATAAATGTTACGGCGTAAGAAAAAATAAATATTTAACTTTTGTGTAATCATAAATTACGTCACACGAATCACCGGTGTTGCTGTTATCCAATTTTGTCAGCAAATTAGCTAAAATCAAGCTCATTTCAGAATATGTAGCACAGGGAATGTTTAGTTTTCCCAAACGACGTCACATCTGAATAGTGAAGCATAATCCAGGGAAACTAAAGAGATAAGTTGAATGTAGTTTCAGTAAAGAAAAGCTGCGTGTTTACATTGTGCTGTTGCTAGCTTGGCAGCTGAACTGCTATTGTTTGTTGTTCATCTTTAACTGAATTTCCCGTGATGTTCTGAGATCCGAGCAATGGCTTTGAAAGAAGCGTTGAGCAGATGGGTGAGTAGTCAACAACACCGACTGTAATATTCATATGTTTGTGTTATAAATTATTTTAAATGAGTGTTTTCGTGTGTTTATAGGAAAAAAAGACAGGAGAGAAAGCCAGTGAAGCTAAAGAGATTAAACTCTACGGTCAGATTCCTCCCATTGAGAAGCTGGATCCGTCTCTTTCCACACTCACTAACTGCGAGTAGGTTCTTGTCATGATGCTGCAGCTCACTGATGTTATTATGTTCTCATATTTAAAGATATTTGTTGTTTTACTTGTTAAAACTTGTATTTTGTCATCTTTAGGAAACTGTCTCTGTCTACAAACTGCATTGAGAAAATGACAAATTTCAATGGTCTCAGTGAGTATTTGACTGAATTGGTACCATTTGTGCAAAATCACACACAAGCCTATTATTTATATGCAAATCTGTATGTTTACTGGGGTTTAATTTTATTTCCTTTCAGAGAACTTGAAGATATTATCCTTAGGCAGGAATAATATAAAGTCATTTTCTGGCCTGGTGAGTTAATTCAATTCAATTCAAAGATACTTTATTAATCCCAGAGGGAAATTAGAGTTTCAGTACACACAGTTCTGAGATCAGACACACAAACATAAATGACCCGCACTTGTATAGCGCTTCTCAGAGTAAGGACTCCAAAGTGCTTTACACTACAGTGTGTCATTCATCCATTCACACACACATTCACACACTGATGGTGATGAGCTACGATGTAGCCACAGCTGCCCTGGGGCGCACTGACAGAGGCGAGGCTGCCGAGCACAGGCGCCACCGGTCCCTCCGACCACCACCAGCAGGCAAGGTGGGTTAAGTGTCTTGCCCAAGGACACAGCAGCAGAATTGTCTGTCCGGAGTAGGGATCGAACCTGCAACCTTCCGATTACTGGACAACCCGCTCAACCTGTTGTGTGTTTATAGGAAAAAAAGACAGGAGAGAAAGCCAGTGAAGCTAAAGAGATTAAACTCTACGGTCAGATTCCTCCCATTGAGAAGCTGGATCCGTCTCTTTCCACACTCACTAACTGCGAGTAGGTTCTTGTCATGATGCTGCAGCTCACTGATGTTATTATGTTCTCATATTTAAAGATATTTGTTGTTTTACTTGTTAAAACTTGTATTTTGTCATCTTTAGGAAACTGTCTCTGTCTACAAACTGCATTGAGAAAATGACAAATTTCAATGGTCTCAGTGAGTATTTGACTGAATTGGTACCATTTGTGCAAAATCACACACAAGCCTATTATTTATATGCAAATCTGTATGTTTACTGGGGTTTAATTTTATTTCCTTTCAGAGAACTTGAAGATATTATCCTTAGGCAGGAATAATATAAAGTCATTTTCTGGCTGTAATATAAAGTCATTTTCTGGCCTGGTGAGTTAATTCAATTCAATTCAAAGATACTTTATTAATCCCAGAGGGAAATTAGAGTTTCAGTACACACAGTTCTGAGATCAGACACACAAACATAAATGACCCGCACTTGTATAGCGCTTCTCAGAGTAAGGACTCCAAAGTGCTTTACACTACAGTGTGTCATTCATCCATTCACACACACATTCACACACTGATGGTGATGAGCTACGATGTAGCCACAGCTGCCCTGGGGCGCACTGACAGAGGCGAGGCTGCCGAGCACAGGCGCCACCGGTCCCTCCGACCACCACCAGCAGGCAAGGTGGGTTAAGTGTCTTGCCCAAGGACACAGCAGCAGAATTGTCTGTCCGGAGTAGGGATCGAACCTGCAACCTTCCGATTACTGGACAACCCGCTCAACCTGTTGAGCTACTGCTGCCCAGATAGGCATAGACACTGACAAGAATTGGTGACTGTGGTCATTCACAACCTGAGTCGTGCTATCTTAATAGTGATCAGAGGGTTTATATGAGAAATGGTTCAGGTGGAGGAAAAAAAGGCACTTCAGAGTTACCCTCCACAGAGAGGGCAGCTTTGCTATGCAAAAGACACCTCAGACAGAAATGCACACAGACTTCAGACATTACACAACATAAGTGTCCACTAGGTGGGGTGGTAGGGTTTGGGGCTCTCCACACGTCAGTGCATGCAGCCGCGATAAGCAGCGCTCGCCACCTCCGTCTGGACAGGGGGAGGAGGTCGTTGGGTTTTAGAGAGCACAGTGACTCCTGGAACGATTCAGCGGCCTTCACAGCTCAGAGTTGCCATGGCGACGGCAGCATTCCACATTTCCTCTGAGGGAGTGTTCGTTTCAGCCTCACAGGCTCAAGGGCACCAGATTCAGATAAGAAATTGTTTTGGGGCCAGACAAAGATAATTTCCTCTCTGTCTTAAAGTTCCGTTGGTCCTCAATATATAATTATATATTATAAACAACATCAACTTTTAGTTTCCTAAGGTTTTAGTTATTGCCCTCTTCATTTGGGTCAGGTGGTTTATTGATTCTTTTAAAGTGAATTCCTTGCTTGATTTTTTAATGTGTGTGTACTTGTAGGAACCAATCGGAGACACGCTAGTGGAGTTGTGGGTTTCTTATAATTTGATAGAGAAACTTTCAGGAGTTCACTACCTGAGGAACCTAAAGGTTCTCTACATGTCTAATAATCTGGTCAAAGATTGGGGTATGCAACTTTAATGAACTCAAATAAATCTGAAACAGATTATTTTAATTTTACCAAATACTAATGTCTTTAATTCTGTAGGTAAATATTGAATTATGCCATAATGTGTCGGTTAGGTTCAGATTGTGGCAATCTGTGTGAAAGATGTTGTCTTTTCTATGTTACGTAGCAGAGTTTACGAAGCTAGCTATGCTGCCGCAGCTGGTGGACCTGGTTTTTGTTGGAAATCCTCTGCAGGAAAAGAATGCTTCAGCTGGCGGTTGGATGGAGAAAGCCTGTAAAAAACTTCCAAATCTGAAGAAACTAGATGGTGAGAATGCTGACCCGCGTGTAAAGCATGTACAGGGTTAGTGGAGAAGCAAATAGATGTTCTCTGTAAATGTCCTCAAATGTTATTGACGTGCTTTTTGACAGCTCACACAATTTTTAAACTGGAGGCCAAGAAGAAAATAACACCTTTAAATGTTGGAAAAACGACTTGGAGATTGTTGGTCTTTATTCTAGACCAGACAGGTTCGGAGCAGATGGAGAGAGAAATCTATCATTGGTAGAGAGTGGAGTCAATAATCAGAAGATCAATCACTTTTCGCCGCTGCAGAGGGAGAAACACACAGCCTTCAGCTTGGACCCGCGCCCAGCTCTTCACTGCTGCACCAAGTGTTTCTGGAGCTCTCTCTGATCATGCAGCTATATTTATTCAAAAATAATGAAATGTAACATACGCAGTTTGCCATTTACACACGTCATTGGTCATGACAGGTAAAAACTAATTGCCTTGTTAGTGGAGAGCTAATACATCACAAGAACATGTATCCTTGAGATAAGCAGGAACATCCGTGATAATAAAGACACACACTGGTACGAGAGCAGCTGGGATGTTTCACTCCTTTTTTGGTGCAGGAGAAAATATGCAGCTATCCATCTTTGTGCAGAGAAACACTGAGAGGCACTTAATATCAGAGCAGGATTCTTCCATAGCATATGATAATATAAAATAGCATAGAATAATATATAAAAGAGCTTATACGGTAGATACATATATTTTCAAGATTTAAGAAATTAGAAAAAAAAAGCTTTTAATAATGTCAGGTATAGTTGCATCTTGAACACTTTTTAATGATCTTTTTTTATTTTAGGGAATCTAGTCATCAAGCAGGAAGAAGAGGAAGGAGAAGCAGATGGATAAACCTGAGACGTCTGTCTAAAAATTCTCTTTTTAGTTTATTTTTTGTATGTAATTTCCATGGTGCTCACATTGGTATGGAAAAAAAAGAGCATGTTAAAGGCGTGACTGTTGCAGATCAACAAGCACACATTTTATTGAAGTTATTGATTTTGCATCAGATCCGATTTAAACAATGTCTTTTAGGTGTAAACACATGGAAAGTCTTTCCAGAAGTTTTCTACAAGAGCAAGCACCTTTTATACACCGGCACTTTAGTTTTCTGTCACCCTGTAAAGAACGAAAAGCCGATGAATACGAGGATGCTCTAAAAAATGAATCCTAAATTACAGATTACCTTTGAAAACAAGTTACAGTCGTTGTTTTTTCTATCTCATGAGCCAAAAAGACCATTTTGAGGTCAATGTTGACAATGGGACCAAAGTCCACATATCTGTAGTTCTGTCAGAGATATTTATGGATAGGAATGTTTTTTGATGATTTTTAGATAAACCGCTGATAAATGTTGAATCTTCTTTTCTTTTCGGTGATCCACAGTGATCACACATTATTTAATGAAACAAGAAGAATGAGTTTATTGCACGTTTCACCAGTAATGTGCTTTTGTTTTTGGTCACTCTTCATTGTTTGCAATAAATAAAATCTAATAGTTTTCTGAAAGGCGAGCTCTTTCTCATTCCATCAGTCCCACAGGAGAAAAAGTCCACCCGCTTTTGTAACAAAGTATAAAGGTACGTGTCACAGCTGGAGGTCAGGGATGCTCAGTTACGTCATCGTTAGCACAAACATTTCTTTCACCGATAAAGGCATTAGTCTGTTATAAAACATTCTTCATGAATGTCTTGCCCCTTGCAAGCTTTTAAAACAACTTATTGCTCCTTTTAGGATCAGTAGTCTGCTGTTTCATTGGGATGTGCAGATTTTCAGTGTTTTGGGTGAAATTTTAGCGTTACAGTATTTAGATATACAAGCAGACTGAATAACTAGGAGCAGTGACTTGTTTTTGACAAAAAGCTAACACACGTCCCAACAGGCGTGCAGTGTTTTAAAGTGTTACAATGTCAAACTAAAGCAGGACTCGTGTGAAGGATGTTGGGAAGCAGGAATGTAATCAGAGTGGAGAATGTGCAGATATAAGCAGTGCGTTGTTAGCATGGAGATGTCCAGATGCAGAGTGTGTATTTGCATTATTACTTATACAAATCCTGAGAGCTGTGTTTAAGCCGTGCAGAACTACCTACAAAATTATGTATATTAATGACATTGGACAAAATGTGTTGAATGCTAATTTGCACTTTTACACTGTTGACACGATCATGTACGGTTTTGGAGCATCCCCCACTAAAGCTGTTGAATTCTTACAGAAAGCTTTTAATGAGGTCCATCAAACACTTCTGCAGTTAGAATTGGTTCTCAGTGCAGACAAGACTAAGCTAATGTTGTTTTCAAAATCTAAAAATAGACCTCTAAGTATGCCCTGCTGAGGGAAACATTCAATTCAATTCAAGTTTATTTATATAGCGCCAAATCACGACAAGAGTCCTCTCAAGGCGCTTCACATAATAAACATTCCAATTCAGGTCAGTTCATTAAGCCAATCAGAAAAGGTTTCCTATATAAGGAACCCAGCAAATTGCATCGAGCAATCCTCATACTAAGCAAGCATATAGCGACAGTGGAGAGGAAAACTCCCTTTCAACATGAAGAAACCTCCAGAGGATCCTGGCTCAGTATAAGCAGCCATCCTCCACGACTCACTGGGGATCGAGAAGACAGAGCAGGACACACACACAAACACACACACACATGCACACACACATGGCATCAAGAAGCATCTTCTGAGTTCAAACACAGGGATGGAGCACAATGTTTACACCTGAACAATATCAGGATGTTTTAACTCACAGAGGCCTGCAGGTCTTCTGTTTTATGAGCAAAGCGCTGAGAATCCGCTTGTTGTGAGCGCTAAACGTTACTTTGCTGCTTCCATGCGGAGCGGTAGAGAAACACATTTCAAACACGGAACCGAGTCCGGCTACCGAACCGAGCAGATTTCTGATGACGTCACACCGGTGCGCGAAGGTGCGGGATCCAACCCACAGGAGAGGAGGGAGAGAGGAGGTAAACAGCCAGTTGAGGAACTGAACCGATGTCTTTGAGCAAAAGTGTACACCCCCACACCCCCCCCCACGGTTTAGACGCGGCGCTCATGCAGGTGTCTCTTTCCGTTCCAACGCTGCTACACGTAATATTTTTAATTTATTAAGCCTATAATTTATTTTTACTCAGTAACGGATATGATTTAAAATGTAGCGAATTACAATTCTTTTTTAAAAACTTACTCAAGTAAAAGTAAAAGTACAGCTTTTAAAAACGACTTAAAAAGTATAAATTTACAAAAAAAGCTACTCAATTACAGTAATGTGAGTAAATGTAATTTGTTACTTTCCACCTCTGACTGGAAGTAACATAAGCTGGACTGATAAACAGGATGTTAAACCTCACGTACTCACAGAACACTATTTTTGGCTCCTCTTAATAAAGCGTGCGTTTGTGTGAGCCCTATACCCATCCTGATTTATTAGTCTAATAGCCCTTTTCTGCATTATGATTATAGTCTGAATATTACTTTTATATGTGTTTCCCCAAACCTCTGCACAATAACTCGTGTATGGTAATAGTAAAGCACAATATAACATATATAATGTTTTCCTATCCAGAAAATGTTTTACTTTCCCCAAGACAGCAATCCACTATCCAACCTACTCATTTTGATTCTCCTAACTGCTCTTTATATATCCTTCTGAAAACTGCACAGTCAAGCATTTTCCATTGTATAGCATTTTCATGTTACAAGCACTTTTTCAGAGTGACGCAATTTGCATTACATAAATCAGGCATTCGCAAGACAGCAAAACAATGAACAAAGACTTTCACGTCCTGTGATGCCTCCTCCAGTTGGTCCCCTTCTGTCCCTCGTCCTGTGGTACTTCCTTTCAGTTGGTCCACTTCTCTTTTCTTCACCTGCCTGATGCCACTCGCATCAGCAGGCTCCCGCTTATCTCTGCTTTCCTTGTGACTTCTCCCATTGTGTCCTCTTCCTTCGTTATCTTCTGTGGTTCTGGCACGCGGGAGCTTGCAACCAGGTTTGCTCGCACCGAACTTGGAAAAGGAGCTTTTGTTCTCTCTGGTCCGTCTGCATGGAGCAGGCTGCAGGAAAACTGGAAATTAACCCAGTTTATCTACTTTAATACACGTAAAACCAGACTATGAACCCTTGAGACGGATTCCCCGTGTTGTAACTGCCTTCTGTAATGTTGAACATAACACGTCTGTGTAACTGAAAAACTCCCTTGAAAATGAGGTTTTTACCTTCCTGGTTAAATAAAGAATAAATAATGTAACGTCACAAAATGGCCTGATTTTGAGATTAGGTCATCTAACCCTGGCTATGTCACGTTATACTGTATTTTCCCTTGACAGGAGCCTGGAGTCCGCACACAGTGTCTTTAATCACAGCCTTCATCAGATAATAAAGATGAACAGAAGCATTCCTTTCCCCAAGGTTCCTCACAAGGTTCCTCTTTAGATAAACTTTTTATTCTCCAAAAGAAAAGAAGATCTTATAATTCAAAACAGTCGTTATGAACTTTTGTTATTAAGCAATGAAATGTCATGAATCTGTGTTCAAGGTTTCGTAGTGTTTACTCGGTGAGGTCATCACCATTTGCTCACACACCAGACAAGAGAATGGTTAAGATTAAGAATGCATGACACAGATTTTGTAATTCTGATTAAAACAGAATTAATGCACGGACACTATTTTTCATTACAATAATAAAAATGAAAAAATTCTTAAAAAGCATCAGAATTATTATTATTATCTTCCTGTGGTCTAATTTCTTCTCCCTTGAATGTAGTTTACTGGTTCCCAGTAAACAGCCGTGCACACTTCAGTGATAAAATTCACCAGGACTGCTCCTTTGAACTCGGGACAACTTGTAATGCTGCAGACTTTTCACAGTTTTACAAACAATGCACCGAACAAGACGCTTCCAGCTCTGCTGATGCATGCGAGGACGGCAGGAAATGCCGCCCTCCACCTTCCCTCTCATCTGCTGCCCCCTTCTGCACCCTGGCCAATGGCCCTTGAGTTGCTGTTAACACAGCACCTACTCTGGAGTGGTGGAAAGCTCAACCCCCCTTAAACACCTCCTAGCCCTGCTGGGGGGATGCCACACCAAGCCAGCTGCAATATACTTTAATATGTATTTCTCCACTCACAATTCCTTATTTCATATACGTTTATCCTGCTACCATAACCAACCTAGCTTACTCTGAACTGTGCCAGTACTATCTTTAATTTACAATTTTCTATTATTACTATTGTTTTTATCACTTTTTATTATATTTTATATTTAGTTTTTATTCTGGTTTTGATCTTATTATTGTATTATTCTACTTTTCATTGCTTTTATTCTATTGTATTTGAGTCTTGCAGTTTGAGAGCTGCTAAAAAATGTCATTGTGTGCACGCATAATGACAATCATGAATTCTTAGTAGTAGTATTCTTAAGAGTATGGCGCAATTCCAACGCTGACTGCTAGCCTAAACTGCCATGAAAATTTTGTAAAAGTTAACGAAATTTCCATAAAAAATCTGTTATGGTCAAAGCCAGTTTAGTTTTTGATCCCCTTTTAAAATGAAAAAAACAACTTAGTTCTTGATGTTGTTTTTTATTTATTAATTTGTTAACTTTTTACTTTTATCCTCAACATTTGTATTTCAATTTATACCTCGTGAATTAAAAAAAGAACAGTTGTTTCAAGGGGCTCTGATTCTCTGATGAGAAAGGGACCTGTAAGTCACGTGACAGCGAGGCGGAGCCAAGACGAGGAGATAAAATCCCCCCAGCGCGCGCAAAAGTTGAAACGCAGATGGAGAGAAGATCTGATGAGGCTGGGACGTCCAGCTGCGATCAATGAGCCCATGTGAACTTTTTTCTGTCAAAGATATTATGTCCGTTTATCGCCCCAAGCGTGAGAAGTCATCGACCATGGAACACGTCAGCTTAAAATGCCAGGTGGGTGGCTTTTTTATTTGCCTTTTATTGGCGCGTGAGCGTGGCTTGTTTATCATTTTTGGTCATCTGGCCACGTTTCGCTAAAGTGACAAACTTCAGTCGTACATGACGAGCACTTTTTGTGTGCACTTGAGTGTCTGATGCCGCAACAAGTGCAGCGACTCGACCGTTTTTCAGCGTGGATCGTACGGTTTATCACAATTTGTGGATGTTGGACTGTTTACGGAGGGCACGTTGCTCTCGGAGACCGTACTGCGTCATGGGACCCTTCCTCAGGCAGCCCACTGTCTTAGAGCACTACTTTATGAGAGAGAGACAAAGACAGAGAGAGAGAGAGACAGACAGACAGAGAAATACAAAGTAGTGCTGGGAATTCCCAGAACACCTGAGAGCCGGTGTCGGTGCTGGATCGGCTCGGGGTCCTTCGACTGTCGATGACGTCACATTACTGCAAACCTACTCTGCTTTCACACATACTATTTGGAAAGATATCAGCAGTTTTGTTAATAAATTCTTGTTTGTTATCACCTAAATGTTTTCTTTATGATGTAATTAATAAAACACCAAATTATTTTTGTTTTGTAATGAATGTGAAACTGCATTAAACCAACATCGGACTGACAAAAAAGACAACAGTTCATATATGTGAAGCCATATCTGTGTGTATTAAATTGGAGTTCTTCTGTATTTCCTTAGTTGTCATCTAAATACATTCTTTGACTCAATATTGCTTGGTGTCTTTCATTAAAGTTCTTATATTTTATTTTGCCCCATTTCATCAACATCAAGAGCTTTTGAGGATCACCGTTTATCATTTGCTTATATTTTACATTTCCTTTAGAAATGCAAACATATTTTCTCAAAGTATTGATTTTTGGACTACAACCGCAAATTTTTTCTGACCAATCAAAATCATAACCTGATAACGTCACTTCCATAAGCTTCATTTTCAGTGAGCTTCATGTTCAGCCAATCAGCTACTTTGACGTCATCGGCAGTCAAAGGACCCCGAGACGATCCTGCACCCGAGCAGATCCTGTACCGACACCGGTTCTTTTGGCTCAACTCACCAAAAAGAGCCGGCTCTTTCGGCTCCCAAGTGGCTCCTTAGATTTTCTGTTATGTAGAGTTCATTTATAACCAAAATAATGCAAAACTATATGTAAAATGATATTGCATTTTTTTACATTAGTAAATCAAGTATTTATCATTTCTTTGGATTTAATAACTGAACACTTTCAGAAATCTCCACTTTCCGACTGCGGGTGCTCATTTTCTCACCGTCTTCGTCGCGCTCTCCTCCCTCTCGCTCGCATTTTTCCTCCTCATTCTTGTCTCCCTCCACCCGCATGTGCTCTGCTGTGTGTCTGATCCTCCCTCTTCCCCGCCCCTACTGCTGTGTGTGGACAGTCTGGACAGCAGTTACTCATGTTGACCAATCGAGAGCAAGAGGGGAGGGGAGGGGATGGTTCCCAATGACGAGCCAGCTCCCATCGTTCACTTCAAAGAGCTGGCTCTCAGAGCTGGTTCGTTCGCGACCGACACATCTCTAGGAGTTTTTTAAATTAAATTTTTTTTTTTTATGATTCAACAATCAGCGTTAATGACTGAAACTTGTTTTCTATTAATAAAACCAGGAAAACTGATAAACCCACAGTTTAAAAATTGATCTTTAGGGAGCCCTGTCCGTCCAGCAGACCGAGCACCTGCCCGATCCCCCACACCGCTCTAAAAAAGTCCATTAAGTTCAAAAAGTGTGTTCGATCTTTAAGCAAGCTTCCACCAGGCCCTTCAGGCTCCGCTCAGCATCAGTCCAGCTCTGTCCCAGCATCTGGTTTTTCCTGGTTTTCCAGATGGCCAGTTTTGCACATGCAAATAGAAAGTTAATTAACAATATTGTCCGTTTTTTTCTGACGGTGTACTTGGGCCCAAATAAAATAAGGGTAGGGTAAAAGCCTCCCCTAGTGCACTAACCCACCGTTCTAAAACCTTAAACATCCCTGATAACCTAGAACATGCTACCTCTAGATCAGGGGTGTCAAATATGCGGCCCGCGGGCCGGATCCGGCCCGCAAGCGGGTTAAAGCCGGCCCGCGAGATGGTTGTGTAAACTTTATTTTCATACTTTACAATGTAGAGTGAAAATAAACATATCTTTGTGAGCAAGTTTTCTCTGTAATGAGTATAAATAAAACAAAGCTGCGCTCAAGGCTCACACGTGAACTTGAATCACGTCCTGAAGATGGCCGCCACTCAGGATGTGACTTCTGATGTTGATGTGCCGGTGAAAGCTAAAAGATGTAAAGTAAAATGAGTCAAATATACTTTAAGTGCTGCATGAAACTGATCTAGCCATGTGATCTGTGAGCTCTTTGAATCACTAAGGAATGTTTTTTTAATTTATTGATTTTTTTTATTTTTTTCAAATTTTCAAGTACACTTCAGGTGTTGTACTTGTACTATTTTGGATACACTGTCCTCAGGCTCCAGCCTTGTTTTATATTGATTGTATTAAAACAAAGAAAACAATCTGAAGTTGTTTTTAATTTACCGGTCCGGCCCACTTGGGACTAGATTTCCCTCAATGTGGCCCCTGAGCTAAAATGAGTTCGACACCCCTGCTCTAGATGCTCTAGGGTAGAGCGCTGCACGCCACGGGCCTAAAATCTGAGCCTGTGTCCGGCCCGAGGGGGTGGAGCCCCAGCCCGACCCGGTCCGAGAAGGTTTTCAGGATTCTCTGGCCCGACCCGAGCTTGACTTTTTTTAATCTTTCATTTTTTAGTGTGATAAAATGCTCAGCATTCTAATTATCTGTGAGAAGCTTACGCAGTAAAAAATAATAATAAAATAAGAAAAAGAAAAGAGAAAATGGCATCAATGCAGCTTTTTTTCTAACAGAGCGTATATTTTGAGCGGCAGATGAAATTTACGAACACTATATTAATTGGATGCGTGTGTAAATTTAATTTGCTCTGAAAATGCGCTCTTGTGCAATTAGAATGCTGCTTTTTTTTCAACTGCAGAGCGCAGTTTCAGAGCGGCAGATTAAATAAACGCCCCCTAATTAATATAGCGTTTGTAAATTTAATCTGTTGCCCTGAAAATGCGCTCTGCAGTTGAAAAAAAAAAACAACAACCCAGCAATGAATGCTGTATTTTTAACTGCAGAGCGAATTTATTCACAGAAAAATAGAATGCTGCCGTTTTCATGAGAATAAATGAATGGTTTCTGAAATCAAAGTGGACATAAAACGGCGTATTAGAATAGGCGCACGTGTTTCAATCAGCAGTTTGAGAATTTGTTTATATAGGCGCATTTATAAACCACACAGCCCTTAATTGAGCTAACGGGTGCCGGTGCGTGAGAAGCAGGCAGGTGCTGCTGCGTTCAAGCGTTTCAGTATTTTTTAATGAATACGATTAAGAATAAAGGCGCCCGTGTCCGAGGGAATTAGTCGTTGGCCTGGGCCAACCCGAGGCCCTAGGGCTTCAGTGCAGGGCTCTACTCTAGGGTCTCTGTTTGGTTACAAAAACGACATCCCTCCCCGGTGCTTGGATCAAAGTTAGATCAGTCTCTGGCTCTTCTTTATCCATTTTATGTAGCAGATCTGTGGTCGTAAGCCTCAGAAGGCACACCGTCTATAAATGTCGTGGGTTGGTGGTCCCGATACTTTATACATGTGTACATAGTTTTTTACTACGTAGCCTGAAGTCAAGTCAAGTTGCTAACCTGGTAGCGCTTGAATAACTTGTCCAAGGCACATGTCATTCCATCATTTACCAGTAGGGTTGTCACGATACTAAAATTTCAAACTCGATTCGATACTTGAAAAAAATACTCTACTCGATTTCAATACTATTTAAAAACACCAATTTATTGAACAAGTTTATTCAAAAAATAACATTCCTCAATTTATATTGCAAAAATTAAATGTTAAGAATTAAGTGTATAAAGTGCTTAAACCTTTCAAGTATCAGTATTTTTTAAAATGTGCATACAAAAACTGGTGAAAGTTAACACTTTAAATCATGAATTGTCTCACTATATATACACTATTTGCAGAGTGATGTTTTGCTGCTTAAACTCTGTTTAAGGTGCATTTTTGTCATAAGCTGTAATGCCATATGTTTTGTTCTGTACTTTTGAACAACTCTGTTGGTCAATAAAGGGAGAAAACGAATTTCTCCACAGTAGGACAAAGGTACATCTACCGGTAGTTTAATAAAAACAGATTGGCGCACGGCAGTGACGTCATTAAAAGCGCCGGTTAGATTAGCCGCAGCTAGTCCGTTCACGCCTAGAAATCCCAGACTCGCTCCAAACGAACAGGGGAATCACGTTAATGATTCCTAACAAAACCTTTCGACATGAAGATGTTTTGGTGCAGATAATGTCTTATTTCGAGGCTGCACCATGGGTGCCCGTCCACACCCGTTATATGGATATACACTGATGGCGATTCGCCGATGGATCTAAATATCCCGGGGAATCCAAGTAGCACCAAAGTTGTCAGCGTGAGTAAACAAACGTACTGTATGCTAGAAATGAAGTCCGGGTTGCAATAAATGGGAGTTTCTTTTAAGCACATAAGCGTGAATATACAACTACATGTCGGACTAATTAAGATGGGCTGTGAAGCGCCTCCCAAATTCGCTGTTTATGTTTTTGTTTATTTATTTGGCAGACATAACTTGGATCGGAGACAACTCGCGTGGGAAATTGCAATGTAGCCATGCGGCGTCTTCTTCTTCTGTTTGTCTGGGAGGCGGAGGCTGCTTTACGGCATCTGGCTGTCGTGCGTGTCGGTGTACTTGAAGAAGGCTGTGTATAATACTCCATAATATTGATACCACAGGGATGGAATATCTAATTTAGATACCACTTTTAGCATCGATTTATATCTAGGTATCAATTTTTTTGACAACACTATTTACCAGAAGGGTCACAAGGTCATTCCTTGCGATGATGATATACTGATGAGTTGAGCTCTTCAAATCGTTGATAATGGACCTAATCACTGATGATTAGGTCCATTATGTCTCCTCGGTTTATGCAGAGGGATGCAATGGTGGTTCCTGCCTGCAAGACGAGGCAAAATATGTGAATTTTAAGAGATCAAAAGCAACATAAAAAGTAACTTGTAATGTTACACTACTAGTCTTGGGCGGTATTACCGTGTACAGCCAGTATATAAAAAAAAACGATGTCAGTTTCAATACGGTCATGATAAAAAAAAAACAATACAGTGCATGTTGGAGAGGATTCAAAAATGTAAAAGCCAAACTAAATAAAAGTAATGTAAAAACAGAAGTGTGGTTGAATTTTCAGTTTTAATTAAATGGTTAAAATGTTTTGCCCAACTTTTGGAGACTTTCCATAAAGTTTATGAATGTAATGTCACCATGTGACAGCACAGAGAACATCGAGCTGAGAGGAAAATGGCAGCTTGCGCATCAGCTGACTGGTGTCTAGAAACAACACAACTTCTGCAGTTTAAGAGTGTCCTGCAGGTAAACACCGATTTAGGTAATTTGTGCAAACAAAAGATGACTGTTGGGGAATAATTGGAATGCATCTTTTACATTTATGCTTTTACATTTATAACTATATTGCAGCTGTCATATAGCTACACATTTTTATACTCTGCTGTAGGGCTGGGCGATATGGCAAAAATAGAATATCACGATTTTTCCAATATTTTATCACGATTTCGATTTTATCACGATTTTTTTATCCATAAATAATATAACTTCAATTGCGTATTAAAGAAGAGAAACATTGAATAAACAAACATTTATTCATATTAGGGACAATCAACACAGTGCTAACAAACTTATATTTTAAACTCACACCAGAGATGATAAAAGCCCTGAGAGAAACAATTCCAAAAAATAAGTTTTTCTCGTTTGTATTGTTTGGGATGCCTTCTTTTCAAGTGATTAAACAAGTTTGTGGTGTTGCCATCACTTGCCTCGACGCTCTGCTTGAAAACTTTGCAAATGACGTTTCGCTGCTCGTTGTCATCTGGTGAAAAACCAAACCAGTTCCATATAATGGATAGGGATGGGTACCTTTGACGTTTGAATCGATCCGGTACTAATTCCCGGTACCTACGAATCGATACCGGTACTTAACGGTACCAATTTGATACTTTTGAGTGTTTCATATTTTAATTCTCTTTTATAATTAAATATATATTTTTCTCAATATATAACAATATTTGATAAATATCACGATAAATAACATTCAACTGTTTGTATTTTAACATTGTCCTTGTAGTTTTATAACCTGATCATTCAACTGAAGCAAACATCTTTACTGTGAACTAAATTTACTGTGTATCTTAATTCCTTTGGCCGTCTTTGTTCATTAGATTTTTCCTACTGGGAAGTTAGAATTTCCGAGGAGAAAGTGAACGCACCACTAGCTGATAACAACGGTGGCAATGGAAGCTAATTTATCAAGCTAACGTTATCTTAAACAGTTTATTTAACTGCTGGAGCAGATTAAAACGATGATGCCTCACACTTAGATCGTTGTTGCTGGTTTCATCTTCACTCAATCACCTGTCGCATTTAGTAAAGTGAAGCCAAACTTTAGAGCGTGTTCATGTTCATCTAGTCGGAAAATCGGAGTTCTGAGGAGAAAGCGAACGCACCATTAGCGGAACGAAGCTAACATATCAAGGTAACGTTATCTTAAACATTTTATTTACCTACCAGAGCAGATTAAGATGAGGATGTCTCACTTAGATCGTTGCCTATCGCTGGTTTCATCACCCAGTTACTCATCACATTTAGTGAAGTGGACCCAAGCGTTAGCGTGCGTTCTTTCTACCGTGCTGCTCTGTTTACAACTCGCTCGCAGGGACCGACAACATAACGCTCTTGCTATGCGCAGCTTTCTTGGCAAGTTCTCGTTATGAAGGACTGGTACCGAAACGAGGAACCGTTTGAAATGACGTGAATGGGTGCTCGGTCGGTACTATAAAAAAGGCGTTCCTCTTCGGAACGAAAACCTCCTTTCAGCCGCGGCCGAAGCCATGTTTGTTCACACACAGGTGAAAACAAGCGGGGCACTAATATACTACTATGACTCACTCTGATTGGTTAAGGGTCAAACAAAGGCGTGTCATTCGCCTGGGGTAAGTTCCCTTTTCATTCAGAGGCAGAATTTCAACAGCAGAGCTGTGAATCGTGATAAAAAGGTCTCTCAAAAATGACAGACCGTCAGATGTGTAGATCGTAAAACGGTCTAAAATCGTCATATCGCCCAGCCCTACTCTGCTGTGTGTGTGTAACTCAGCCGGAGGTCAGGATGTCCTCCTGGGGGTAGTTTTAGTTTTGTTGGTCAGCTCCTTTTCCTGTGGACGGCTGGACGCACATGGATGGAAGTGAAACTGTCGCGAGCGTATCCTTTTTATTGGTTCCTTTAGAACCTTAGAATATGCGGCTTTCTCAGGGAAGTTGGGGTCCCAGTAGGGATGCACCGATGGATCAGCATTTGATCGTAATCGGCCGATAGTGTCCCTATCGGTTTTGATCGGAATTTTCAAAATGGATCAAAGCAGTTCGATCAGGTAGGGTTGTCACGGTAACCAGTGTAGCGGTAAACCCTGGTAAAAAAAAAAGTTGACAATAATAATAACCGTATTGTTTTTAAAAAAAACTATTATCTTGGTGGGTTTACCGTGGCTGCGGTGTAGGCGCGGTGGCCTTTACCAGCCACCGTATCATCGGCTGAAGTTGCTGGCGGCACATGCACACTTTGTTGTTTACGACCAAAACTTTCTTGAAGCTAAAGCTGAAATAATGGTCAGAGGAGGAGACGGCAGCGCTCAGGACATTTATTATCCCTCAAAGAAGACAAAGTGGGAAGTACGGGCATCTTTTGGATATCTTAAGAATGCCGAGGGACAGTTTATAGAAGACGGCTATCCTGTTTGCAGCACGTGCAGAAAAAGTGTCTGTGAAAGGCAGCAACGCTTCAAATCTCATGACCTATCTGCGTGACCATCACCCACAACTCTACAGTCAACGCAAGGCAAGCTAACGTTAGCGTTTTAGCTAAAATGCGTGATCCGAGGATTTGGGTTGAGGGAGAATGCAACGAGTCGCTACATAAAGCAGCCGCAGCGCTGCTACCTGCATATAAACCGTGTCGCGGACACCCCCATGTTGAAATGACGCTATGCATTACGGGGCTCCCAGGGGCAGATAAGAGTTGGTCTCTCTCCGAGAATAATTATGAATTTAACAACGATTACTGCCTGATGACATTTTCCCACATCTGCAAAGCTCACTGGAAGGACACAACCCGAGGACAATATTTTCCTGATATAGGGATTATTACTCAAGTAAGGGTACAAAAGTATCTGATTAGAAGGCTACTTGAGTACTGAGTATCATCTGGTCTAATATTTTTAAAATGATGACATCAAACAGACATAAAATAAGAAGTTATGGGCAAATATTGGTATTTTAAAGACTAAAGGGAAAAAATGTAAACAAGTAAACAACATAATTACAAAATTACACATTTTAGGCAAAATTTAGACACAAACTGAGGATAATATTTCCTGACATACAGGGTTTATTTAATTGTGTGAAAATGTAGCACGTTTAAAAAAAATACCGCGATAATACCGAAAACCGTGGTAATTTTGGTCACAATAACCGTGAAGTTAAATTTTCACACCGTGGCAACCCTAATACAGACCATTTTAGATTAGGGTACATTTCCTTTATTCCCAGATTATGTAGTTTGTACCACTCATTATAATGTTGGCCAATTTCTGGCCAATCCACATTCTAGTAAATGGTAAATGGCCTGTATTTGATATAGCGCCTTCTAGAGTCCTGGAACCCCCAAGGCGCTTTACAACACAATCAGTCATTCACCCATTCACACACACATTCACACACTGGTGGGGATGAGCTACAATGTAGCCACAGCTGCCCTGGGGCGCACTGACAGAGGCGAGGCTGCCGAGCACTGGCGCCACCGGTCCCTCCGACCACCGCCAGCAGGCAACGTGGGTGAAGTGTCTTGCCCAAGGACACAACGACAGCGACAGACTGAGCGGGTCTCGAACCTGCGACCTTCCGATTGCAAGGTGAGCACTTAACTCCTGTGCCACCGTCGCCCCAGGACAGATGGGTAAAACAAGGGATAGAGTGAACCAGTGAAAACTGTGAAAGCAATTCAACGTAAAAGAGGGCTGAATCAAACATGTTCAGGAAACGCCAAGCGGAGAAGGTGTGTTTTTAAGTGACTCTTAAAGACCGGCAGAGATGGGGCCAGCCTAACTGAGTGTGGCAACTGGTTCCAGAGAGACGGTGCTAGGACTGAGAAAGCCTGGTCCCTGCAAGTATGACACCTAGAACGAGGGACAGCGAGCAGGCCTTGTTCAGAGGAGCGCAGAGCGTGTGATGGGGAATGTTTGTTCAGGAGTGTGGCTAGATAGGGGGCAGCACCACCCTGGAAGAAATTGTAAACAAAGACGAGGATTTTAAATTGTGCACGATAGCAAACCGGAAGCCAGTGCAGGGAGGTCAGAACCGGACTGATGTGGTCCCGTTTCCTGGTCCTAGTCAGGAACTTTGCTGCGCTTTTCTGCACAACCTGTAGGCGACGCAGTGATGATTGACACAACCCTGAATAAAGAGATTTGCAGTAATTAAGCCTATAAATAAGAAAGGCATGCAGTACCCGCTCCAGGTGGGCTCTTGACAGCATAGGCTTGATATTTGCAAGGCGTCTCAGGTGAAAGAAACTGGACCGGATCACTGAGTTGATGTGAGCATCAAATTTAAGTCCAGCATCAATTTTCACCCCCAAACTGGTAACAACTGGTTTGGAGTAGGGAGAAAGAGGGCCAAGATCAACATAACGACCCACATTCCTGCTGTTGGGAAGAAAAACAATGAGCTCTGTCTTTCCCTCATTCAGATGCAGAACGTTGGCCATTAGCCAAGACTTCACCTCGTTAATACAGGACACAAAGGACTGGATAGAGTGACCTTTCTCCTGACACAATGGAGAGTAAATCTGGCAATCGTTAGCATAGAGATGGAATGATAGGCCATGTTTACGAAAGATTAACCCCAGAGGAAGCAGATAAATGGCAAACAAAAGAGGACCAAGGATCGATCCCTGCGGGACCCCCCAGCGGAGCCCCTCCCAAGAAGAAAAAACATCACCCAGTTTAACGTAGAATGTCCTGTTATGGAGATATGATCTAAACCAATCCAGAGCAGACCCTTTGATCCCAACCCATCGTTCCATGCGATCAAGTAGAATTGCGTGGTTGACTGTGTCAAATTCTGCCGTCAGATCTAACAACAGAAGCACCACAGATGTACCCTGATCTAGTGAAAGATAGATGCCATTTAAGACCCTCAGTAGAGCTGACTGTGCTATGGCCAGACCTGAACCCTGATTGGAAAACCTCAAACAGATCAGAGTCAGCTAAATGTGAGACCAGCTGCTGATAAACAACTTTATCAAGCAGTTTTGATGTAAAAGGCAGGGTAGAGATAGGCCTGTAATTTGCGATCACAGAGACATCAGCACCAGGTTTCTTCAGGGTCGGCCGAACAACTGCTGCTTTCAAAGCAGCTGGGACCACACCTGTGCTGAGGCTCCCATTGATAATCTGACCAAGTGATGGGCCAAGGCATGGAAAGGCAGCCTTCCAGAGGCGAGGCAGCAGAACATCAAGTGGAGAGCCAGATGGCTTCTGCCTCACAACAAGCTTACTCAGCTCAGAATATGAAACCGTATTGAGGGAGCTCAGGGTGGGTGGTGATGGAGGAAGTGGAACAGTGTCAATAAAGTTAGCGGAAATAGCTGTTCGAATGCCAGATACTTTGTCAACAAAGAATCTGTGAAAAGCTTCAGAATTTCCAGCAGCTGTAGGAGACATGAAGCTAGGCTCCTGATACACCGGAACAGAGTTTAGTGTTTTGTAGAGAATCCTGGGATTCTTGGAGTTTGTTTCGATGATGTCTGCAAAATAGGCCGTTCTGGCAGCCCTCACTTCATCCTGATAAGCAACCAGAGATGCTCTGAACATCTCACGCGAGACCTGTAGGCCATCCTTTTTCCACTTTCTCTCAGAGGATCTACACGCCCGCCTACAAGCCTGTGTGACATCAGAGAGCCAAGGCTTGCAAAGTTTGAGAGGGGCAACCACGTCCAGGACCTGATTACAAAGTAAATCAAAGTGTTGTGAATAGTGTTCAGTGTTAGATGGATCAAGGTTAAAGGTCTCTAACCTTACAGACACACAGTCCACAAACTTTGAAATATTTTCTGCATCCAGGGCTCTGAACCTAGTAGCGGGAGCTTCACACACAGGTACAGGACACGGCAACGTAACATCAGAGTATTGGAGAGTGGTCAGAGAACACAGGAGGCAAAGTTACAAGGTTCATGACAGGGAGACCAAAAGAGAGAACCAGGTCCAGGGTGTGACCCCTGGCATGAGTTGGGGGTGATACCCATTGAGTCAAATTGAATGAATCTAGCAAATTCAAAAAACCTTTAGCAAGCACATTGACAGTGTGAGCAGTCAGGTCGCATGCGAGAACTGGGTCGTACAGTGTGAGCACATGACTCGTGAGATCTGCTCTGCGAGGAAGTCGTACAGTTTGAGCTGAAGCTGAACGCTGCGAGTGAAAAAGTCGCACAGTGTACGCCCGGCTTTAGAGATAAGGTGAGGAGCTCAGACATCCGGGAGGGACTCGGAGTAGAACCGCTGCTCCTCCGGATCGAGAGGAGTCAGTTGAGGTGGTTTGGGCATCTGGTCAGGATGCCTCCTGGACGCCTCCCTGGGGAGGTGTTTCGGGCATGTCCTGATGGCAGGAGGTCCCCGGGTGGACCCAGGACACGTTGGAGAGGTTACATCTCCAATTTGGTCCGGGAACGCATTGGGGTCCTGCTGGAGGAGCTGGTGGAGGTGGTCAGGGAGAGGACTGTCTGGAGCTCCCTAGTTGGGATGCTGCCCCCACGACCCGGACCTGGTTAAGCGGAGGAAGACTACGACGTCTAATAGAGGTGTGACTCGAAACGGCTTTTCTTTCGCTGACCTCTTTAGTTGTTTCTAATCCGTCGATCGCTAGCATAATTAGCAATACATCCGGTTAGCTAAAGCATTGTCTTTCAAAATAAAAGCACCATTAGCCCCGTTTTGATTACGTTACAACAATAAACATTTATATTTAGAAATACTTTGTCCCTTTACATTGAATTATATAAATATATGCTTCACACGATTTTTCTTTTCCAATCATGGTCTGTAAGGAATTAAAGGTCGAATTTATTTAATGGTTTCCTCCTCTTATTTGACCACTTTTTCACCATGAAGATAGTATTAACGTTTGCCAACATTTGTCTGACAGCGAACATTGTCCAGCTCGTCAAACGTTAGGACCACTGCCGCTAGCAACAAATGTGCATATATTCTAAAAATGTTTCACCATCTAATCTAGCTAGCAAAGCTAGAGTATGTTAAACTGGCTAAAGCTAGTTAGCTACTATGCTAAGTGCCACCAAGTGCAGTCTAACCACATAAGTCAATAAAAAGGTTGCGTATCTACTTAAAATATGTTTTAAAATGTATTAAGCAACATAAAGATACTTACAGGCGGATAAGTAGCCTTCATTGTGATCCCATTCCAGAGTCGAGTGAAATGAGTGGGCGGATGTAACAGACCAACTAAAAATGAGCGGACGGAAGTAATAGTTTTTAAAAATGAGCTTTATGATTGGACGAGACAATCCCCAAAGGATAACACATGTGCTGTGTCGGTGAATGGATAGGATTACACATTGTGTGCCAAAATCTACACAACATGTGTTAAAATGCTGTTAACACATCCACATGTGTTGTTTTTTGACACATCTCTTCTTGGAGTGCAGGTTCCTGAGCAGAGGCAGGTGGAACCAGAGAGCGAAGCAGAGGGGGCGGGGCTGCCTGCTGCTGGTTGCCATGGCGATTCTGTAAATGATGTGGTTAATAAGTGTGATTCGGACTCAGACAACGTTTCGGTAGCAGATAGTGAGTTGCTGCAGGAGAGCTTGTACTCTCTGGAGGAGATTAATGAGTTTCTGGATGAAACGTATGGAAAATCGGTTGACTTACAGCAATATTTTCCTGATGCTGTAAAGTTTATCAGGTCGGCCACCACACTGCAGAAAGAGGTGGGCCTTGATCATTTAGATGAAAAGAAATGTTACCGTTTAAAGAAACATGTTTTGAGCTTAAAATAAGTTTAGGGTGGACTAAAGTGGGGAAGAAAGGGAAGACTATAAAATAGGACTCTTATGAATAGGAATCACTGGGTGCTTCTTCTGCTGGTGGTCTGGGCTATTCTCTCATCTTCCTCGTGTATGATATGCATGAGAGTTGCATCCTTGAACATAAATGGGGGAGGGATTAGGGCTGGGCGATATGGCAAAAATAGAATATCATGATTTTTCCAATATTTTATCACAATTTCGATTTTATCACGATTTTTTATCCATGAATAGCATAACTTCAATTGCATATTAAAGAAGAGAAACATTGAATAAATAAACATTTATTCATATTAGGGATAATCAACACAGTGCTAACACACTTATATTTTAAACTCACACCAGAGATGATTAAAGCCCTGAGAGAAACAATTACAAAAATCAGTTTTTCTCGTTTTTCAAGTAACTTAACATAAATTAAAATCGTAAACATATTTAAAGTGCAGACATGTCAATTGCAAACGTATTGTGCAAACATTAACTTGTTCAAAATACTATGTTGTTCCCAGTTGCTCATGTAGTGGATAGTTAAGCTCATACCATGCCACCTTTATTTATATAGCACTTTAAAAACACAGCCATACGGCCGACCAAAGTGCTGAACAGTCGCACAAATAACAGAGATAAAAACATAAAACAGAGCAATAAAATACAGTCAACAAATAAGAAACAAGCCAATAAAAAAGTACCGATAAAAACCTTACAAAAATAGGAGTGGTAAAGACCAAAATAAAAACTGTTAAAAGCAAGTGTAAAATAGCGTGTCTTCAGTCTAGACTTAAAAACTGCCCAGGAGGATGCCAATCGAACTGCGACTGGAAGTTCGTTCCACATTTTAGGACCGGCAACAGAGAAAGCTCTTTGTCCGCATGATTTATCACACGCTTTTGGTACCTCGAGGAGCAACAGGCTGGAGGACCTGAGTGTGCGACCGGGAGTATAAATCGCAAGATCAGAGTCGCATACCTGGAAAAGGTTGCTTTGTGTTGATGTGCAGGGGGAAGGCAGCATCAGTGCTTCAGTCCTGGTTCCAGGGAGAAACGCAGGTGGTGGCAGGTTCAACTTGTTGTTCAGCAGTGTGGAACCAAAGACACTTTCTTTAAACACACCACCATCCCTTTCCCGTCCATACCCACTGATGTCCACCATTGTAAATTTATGTTGGGCATCCCATGTTGCCATCAGCACAATGCAGCCTTTTCCAGGTATGCGACTAGACATATGTTTCACATTTAAAATGACAAGTGTGTCATGTCAAGAGTGCCCTTGTAGTTGAAGGAGTCACTCCCAACATTTGGTGGTGCTTTGATGGTCACATTTTGACATCCAGGCTCCCCACACAGTTTGGGAAGTTCCAAAGATGCCAAAAATCTGCTTCGATGGCTGCCCACTGGTTACTAGAAGGACATGGCAGGTAATCTGGTTGCAGTGCTTCCCACAACGCGCTGCAGACCTCTGAAACAATCATCAACACTGTTGGATGCACTGGTTGTGCAGCGCACCAGGCTAAAGACCAAAGGTGACAGATCATCTGCTGCTGTGGCCCCCAGACTCTGGACCTCTCTCCCCCTGAGCCTGAGATCAGTGGACTCAGTGGTCTCCTTTAAAAAGCAGCTGAAAACTCACCTGTTCAAGCGGGCTTTTGTATGTCCTTCACCACTCCCCACCTTTTCCACCTTCCTCAGGATCCACGATTTCCCTCTTTCCTATTCACTCTCTTCTTAACATTTTTTAATAACAATTGTCTATTTTTTGCTCATATGAAATATATTTTTAACCATTTTCTAAATTCTTTTTTTATATTTTTACATTTTTTGTTTTTATGAAGCGCCTTGTGATTTTTATCTTGAGAGGCGCTATAGAAATGGTCTTTTCTTCTTTCTTTCTTCTTCTTTTTGTAGCTGGAAGCTACAGCCTGTTGACTTCTACCAGAAGCCAAAAGACGCAGAGTCACGGACAGTATGCTGTGTGTCCCCTGGTGATGTGTATCAGTGGTTCCAATCACCGAACCAGCTCACCCTATCTGTCAACCGACATGCGAAAATACCAGAAATGCATTTCTGCGTCCATATCCCTCGAAGGTTGAACAAGTCCTGAAAATTCACCTGTTGTCTGCCTAGACCTGTTTAGCGGACGGACATCCCACCGACACCGCTGTCTCCTTTTATGCTCTCGCTGGTATTTCAGCAGGATAAGCATTTCTTTGTCTAGATCACACAGTTCCAACTCGATCAAACTTCTCTGTCTCTTGTTGCTTGCCATTTTTCAGACCGCTGAAGCGATTTCCAAGGAAATAGTACGTCACTGTACTGCTACCTACGCTACGCCCTCTGTTGTCCTGGCAGAGAATTGCTTTGCAACACCCCTTCAGCAAACGGGAAGTATGAGAGCAAAACGCTTCAGTCAGTCCTTGCGTGTCTGTCTCTTGCGGAGAAGACGGAGAAGCATGAATCAGGCTTTACCCACAAATGCCGCAAGATTCACGCAACGCCATGCCGCGTTTATAAAACACACTGTTGCGGTAATATCACGCTGATTTGCTGGCACAGTATGTCTTGTAAAAAGGGCTAAAAGGCAAACAAAATGAGGTCAACAGAAGTGACTGAGAACATTCCTCCACATTCCAGTGGACCATTGTCTGTGCTCTGCATAGATAATGGCTACATTTACAAATGAAAGGCAGCTAATTGTCTGAGATTTTCTTGTGCTTTTCAAACCAAGGAGCCCTCTGGTAGAAAAAGAATAGAATATTTAAGAAATCACAGTGTAACCATAGAAACACTACTTGGTGTGGGTGTGTATGTGGGTTGATTGGTGTGGGTGGCTGGGTTTCTTGTTAAAAGGGATTTTTCCTCTCCACGCTAAATGCGTGCTTAGTATGAGGATTGCTGTAAAGCCACTGGTTTGATGCAACCTGCTGGGTTCCTTATAGGGCTGAAACGATTCCTCGAGTACCTCGAATAATTCGAGTACAATAAATCCTCGAGTCAAATTCTCTGCCTCGAAGCTTTGTTTAATTCATGTTTAATTAATTCATGGCTCTGCAATCGCTCGTGGTCATGTTTCACCCGGACCGAAATAAGTGACGCACATACACACTGCACTGAATGCACACGCGAGTAGCGAACGCAACTTAACTTTCTTTTAAGTCATGGCGGACAGCTCACACCGTACGTCTGGTAGCAACACGTCGGACTTAAAATGTGCTAGCAGTTTTTACAACACGTCGGACTTTTTACTGTGTTATTGATGTCTGTTGTCCCTCAGGATTGCTGCAGGAGGACACAGGTATTTATGAGCGGCGGAGGAAAACGAAAGAAAGTAAATGTTTTGTGATCAGTATAATTTGACATAACCACGGCAAACATGCTTTCGACAATCCTTGTTAGTGTGAGACAAAAAAAGTGTAGAAATTAAAACGAACGTGTGTTAATAGGGAAACAGCTGGCGAGCCATGTTTGCGCATGCGCCGTGAGCGGTTCTGGTGCTGTTTGGGCCGCAGCCGCTCGCATTTGTTTTACTGTGAAGTAAAGTTGAAGTGCTGAAGTTTTGAAAACTAATTTTGAATAAAACTTGAAGAATAACTGGCAATTGCTTTGTCATTTCAAGAGGTCTTTCATATTTTATAACATGCTATTTGATATAACGGTTTACCAACGCAGAAGAGTAATTTATTAGAGTACTCGATTAATCGATAAAAGATTCGATAGAGTACTCGATTACAAAAATATTCGATAGCTGCAGCCCTAGTTCCTTATATAGGAAACTTTTTTCTGATTGGCTTAATTCCATTCCATTGGAATGTTTACTTTGTGAAGGGCCTTGAGACGACTCTTGTCATGATTTGGCGCTTTATAAATAAACTTCAATTGAACTGTCTTAATTCAGTCACAATGTTGAGCTGATTCAAGTAGTCCAAGGGTCCGTGTGAGTCACGGAAGAGGGAGGTGCAGAGCATTTGTCTGCATAAACCAGGAGATCTGGGGCAGTTTCAGATGATTGGCCTTCCAATGCCAACATGGGCGAGCCAGATACAGATCAGCTGTAGGCTCAGAAAATCGAGGCTTTTTGGAAAATACTTCGCTTGACGAAGCAAGAATTATTAATACCTACAAGGACTTCAAAGAGATCAAAATTAAAATGGTGACCACAAGCTGCTTGATTAAAGCCATGTAACAGGCACCATTGAGTTAGAATGGAGAGTGTGTACATGTTTCCAATGGGTGGGATATACCAATTTGGTGAAACATTGAGATTTCAACTCAAAAAGTACCAATATGCCCTTTCCCCATATCGTTTTATTTTTTAAATACTACAGCAGAAGTCCATTAGGGGGCATCCTCATGACAATGAGCTAAAAACGCCAGGCGAGGAAAAAGAACACAAGGAACAACAAGACGGAGTTCTTCAGAAAGGAGAAATTAAAAGATGCACTGGCAAGTTTCAAGTCTAAACTTTGGATCAGTAGTGTGGACGGAACAACGTTGGACGAAGACTGCAGCATGCAAGAACTGACCCACAGTTACTCTTCAAACATTCACAACCAGAACATGCACAGAAAAGGCTGTGGCTGCTAGCTCACCTGCACAACCCGGTCTTGCTATGGCAGTAATGTGATATCGTATCGTGAGACATGTACTGCGTATTATGATGTACCCTTGGGTTACCAGCCCTAGTTTCTATGGCGACAGTGGAAGTCCGCATCAGCTCTTTTACTCCACATTTTTTTACTTGGTTTTTCACCTGTTATGTGTTGTTTATCATGTTCGGTTCTAGAGTCTGGATGTTTACAGACTCGAGGACTTTGTTTACGCTGAGCAGCTGTGAGTTTTAAGAAGATACGTTTGTGGCGGTCGTATGACCCTACGGTTAATGCTGTAACCATGTGGCACAAATTCACAATTGGCACTTGTAGGAAAAATCACTAATGTCATAAAACCAATATTACAGTTTAACATTTTCTGTTTTAATATTGTCTTTTGTCCATTCTTCTTATGTGATATAAGTGAAAGCCACATTTTTATTTTCAGTTTTCACTTTTCTGTGATGCAAGGAATTAAAAAAAAACCCTAAGCGTGCAAGCTGTTAAAATGTAGTCATAGTATTTCCTTTTACATATATGTTCCCAGTTCTATAGTACTTTGTGGTGATTTTCACATGATCATAAAAGACAGCATGTTGATTATGTGGTTCCATCCCAAACAGAAGCTGATATATAAATATTCTTACTGCTGTCATCAGGAACAACATAAGTGGAATAAAATGGTCCGGGCAGTAATTGGAGATCAAATACAAAAATATTCCTCAAAATGATTAGATGTAAATCCAACTAGAACTTAATTTAAAAGATTAAACCTACATTTAATAATAATTTAGCCACCAAAAATAAAGCTGAAGCTCTTCGACCGCTGTGGACCAGATTTGACTGTTGGGGCTTTAAATATCCCCGCGACCTCAGATCGAACCATCAAGACAGCTAGAGCCAAAGTTAGTTTTACTTTGCAGAGGAGTGCACTCACTCAAATCTCACTTCCTCGTGCAGTACTTTTTATTAACAGAGAGGTTCTTTTGCATAAGCAGTTGTCAGGGCATTGGCTGCACTCAAACAGAAAACCACCTCCACATGACATGATGGAGAAAACCAACCATTCTACATGAAGTAAACAGAATACCATGTGTGGTGTGTAACTGTGATGATATCTGTTAAAACAGGAAAGTCTTGTTTCCTGTTTACTTGTTCCAGTGTTGGGCAAGTTACTTCAAAACTGTATTGCAGTATTTATTACTTTCTATCCTCATTTTAAAGAAATAATTACATTACTAGATTACTGATTTTAAAATGTAAGGCATTACACTACTTTTGCATTACTCTAAGTCACTTTTAACAAAACAACTTCAGTATAAATTTGGTAATCTGATGCCCAGTGAACTCATGACACATCGGGTGGAAGGTGATGTGGTGTCTGAGCTAGTGTTTTTTAGAATGATTGTTTATTAAATAAAAGAAACAAAAAACTGTACTCTCAGCACGCTGTCATCTTATATTAACCGAGCAGGGAGTGAGGTGGTGGGGGCTCCAAGCCAATTTAGCCTTGGTCCCCAAATGCCTTGATACGGCCCTGGATGTGGGACTGACTTTTGAGGGTGATCTGATTCTATCACATGTATAAATATTAAATGCTTGTATATTATTGCTTTTCACCGGTAAAAATTTGTATTGGGGATAAATGTACCTATTTTTTTTCTTTTCAAGTACTTTTCTTGTGTTTTCTTGATTTCATTTGAATCATTTCCTGCCCTTTCTCTCTCTCACCTTCCTGCATGCTGCATCTTTTCTCAGTCTTCCAGAAAAACAGTTTCCTAGACTTTCTACTTTCTAACTAATCAGCCAAAGGGATTTTAACATGCGCTGCGCTCCAGCAGCAATGAGTTGAAATCACCGTGGTACAGATTATGAACTCAGCTGACGCAAAGCACGTCAGAAAAGTACAGAAAGTACCAGAGAATATGAGCCGATATGAACGATAGCAAGTGAATTATTTTGTTTTGGTGGAGCGATTTTGTGAATGTTACAGCGGCCGCGTGCAGGGCGCAGCTGGAGTATGTGGGCCGTTACCACTGCGTCCTCTCTGCCCGCAAAGCTGAGTCCATAAATGACGTAATATATGCAGATACTGGATCTATTTTTGGGCTTCCCGCAATTTGAATTTTTAAGACGCATCTTGATTCTGGGTTTAAAAATGCATTGTAATTACCGCATTACTGACAATTGTACCGAGTAAATATTACCATTTTGTTTCCCTGTAATGCCCTACATTACCACATTACAGCAAAAAGCAATGCACTAAAGTAATTAATTACTTTTTTACCACGTTACTCCCAACACTGCCTGTTACTAAGAAATATGAGTTAACTTGCAGTCTGGAAGTTTCCATTTGAGACTTAGAGAAAATAAAGGTTATTATGCTATTTAACAGTGATGGTAATGCAAAAGGGGACGTGACCTTACATTCCTTGTCCAAACCTATTCAACAAGCGTCGCTGCTAGCCTGCCTCAGAGCAGGTTTGTCCTCAAGCATGTGTTACCATAGCTTATGAGAGGGGATTCGGGTTAACCTCGTTCATAGAACTGATATGGGGAAAATTAAGCTGTGATTTTCAAAGTGAGCCTGGCTTTTGGGATTAGCTTTCTTGATGGAACAACTCGTTTGATCTGCAGGGTGACTTCATACAGCCGAAACGGGGTATGTTCCACAAAGCCGAGATGAGAACTTCTCCAAGTTTCGATCCATACTGCGGACACCGCCATTTTGCTGGTCCGCATCCAGTTTACAATTTTGCTCGAGCAATGCATGTTTGAGTGTTGACAGCACAACACATTCCTTCATAGAGGTCAAGCAGCTTGCCCAGCTCATCTGACAGCTTCTGAATTTGGTAGGTGCTTTTATAAGACATACCATGCTGGCAAATCAGCGTAATATTACCGCAATGGTATTTCTATAAACGCGCCCTGCCGGCATGGCGTTGCGCGAATTTTGCGGCATTCGTTCCGCCTCGCTTGGCAGTTATATTTGGGTAATGGTCTGTCGTATGCTCCCTGGCGCAACAGAGGCATATATCATGATGACGTGGGAGTTATTGCTGAGCTCCGGCTGGCAAATTTATTGAAAATAAAAGTAAACACCGGCAATAAGGTTTGCTTTTTGAACAAAAGTAGCTGAGATGGCAAACTGGAGCGCCGCAGCGCTCCATGAGCCTCTGTAAGAGCTGAAGCTCAGATCACCAGAGACTGCACAGGGACTGATGGGGCAGACCCCTTTAGGAGCTGCTTGTTAACAAAACAAAACTTAATGTTCACGGCTTCAATCGCAATAAAAAGCAAGTTATGTCCAAGATAAACGGAAGTCTGCGGCAGCGCAGAGACCGCCCCCATACCCCCTTCATGCCGCCATCACCTAATCTTTTATAAAATTGCCACTATTGCACCACATTACCGCCACAGTCTGATCTTATAAACCACCTTTATCCTCCCCAGGGCGCCACGGCAAATCCCGTTTTGCAAACACTATGGTCCTGTAAAAACAGCTTATTGGTGATACACCAGAGATCATCCCGCTCCAAACAACAGAAACCCGATTATCCTGAATCCAATTGTATACATATTCTCTACGCCCTCCACAGACAGCAGCAACAGTTGCATGTTCTTCCACTTGCCCCAGGAATCGGGCACATAGCCAGCCAAGTCCGTTTTGTCAGGATAGGTAATTGAACCTTTCACCATTCTTTGCGAGAATTTTTGATCAATTGCATTCGGAGACCAGCTGAAAAGATCCATGGTCAAAAAAACAAGAAAAAATAAATCCAGTAGAAAATGCAGAGGTGCTCCAGATAGTCGGACGCATGAAAGAGCAGGCAAGACGGTGTTGGGAAGAGGGGAAGAAAACTGAACTGAATCAACTGTAGGGAGCCTCATCTCAAGGCGTCAGGCCAGGACCTTCTCGAGAAGTTTAACAAGTGACACCGGTCTTCAGGAGTGAGACATATGATCTATCGTAAGTGTATTAGGAAACATATATGTACAAATTATAATGAATGATCACTCGGGGAGGTCAACGTCGAACATTTTAGACCTCAACAGGAGCCACAGCTTAAGGTTGTCTTTTTAAAAAAATTTTTTATCAAAAAATAGAGAAATAACAGTTAGATGCAAAGTTGGTGGAAGCAACCAGACAGTAGAAGACTCATTAAAGACCAACAACAACAATGGGGATAGTAGTCCAGAAAAATTCTTCAAGAACTCTGCCGGAAAGCCGTCCAGTCCTAGCCTGGCAAGCAAGACTAAATAATATATTATTTATTTAGCCCGACAACACTCCATTGATGGTTCTCGGCCGTGGGGCGGGTTCTACCATTGTCTTGCGAACGATTTCCGCATGCTACTGGTCAATGAACAGTGTCACGTACTCAATGCAACGGATGTCTGTAAACAAGGCAGTCTGCTGTTGAAGGTGAAAATGCATCCTTTTTCTAAATATTGCTACTTTGCATACTGCTGATCGCAAAAGCAATCTCAGTCGCCAAAATATCCTTTTCTACATCCTCAGCCAGATCTGCATTCACAGAGGGGACAGCTATGCGGTCAGTCTAAAAGCCTTCAAATTGTCCCTTGTGTAGAGTCGGATAAATACAGCAACCGGAATGGTCTGAAAGGCCCATTCTTGATGCAGCTTACGTGAGAGCAAATGTCTCACTCTCACCATGTTCATAATGTTCACAACGTGATTTAGAAATTGCACATTTGGCCTATCAAGCAAATCAAGGCCTCTCCAGCGTGCAGTTATCCCTATTTCTTGTACACTTTTTCTACCACATCTTTTCCTTCCCCTTCACTTCTCTACTAATGTGCATGGACACAGCTCTGTGAACAGCCAGCCTCTTTAGTAATGACCTGTTGTGTCTTGCCCTCCTTGTGCAAGGTGTCAATGGCCGTCTTCCCAAGAACTCATAAGATCAATGGCTGCCACAAGCCGTTATCAAACAAGGGGTCCTATGTTGAAGAATACTTTTTCCAGAGTGTAGGTTAAACGGTGCCTACCCTGCCTGCTTGTCACTGCGGTGTGGTGACTCTTAGTCATCTTTCAAAGTGTCACTGATATGTATTTTCTGTATTTAATGTGCCTTTTTAAGGCCTAAAGAACATTGCAGGACATGATAAGTATTTGTTTAAATGAAAGGTCATCAATCTTTGATCACATTTTAGAGTGGTGAAGAATGGCCTCTGTGATCACCCAACTTCCTGAGACAAGATGAAGGTCCAACAATATGTGTTGATTAAGTTACCCCGGTCAGCTGATTCTGAAGAATGTTGATTAAGCTACCGGTCAGCTGAAGAAATTTTGTAAACTTCTGGGTGTGTCTTCCTAAATAAAAGGAGCTCTAAGGCTTTGCCTGGTGTGTGAGCAAACTGCCGTTGTGTCTGGTGTGTTTGATTCTCTCATCCTCTGCAAAGTATTTTCACTTTGCAGAGTATTTCGATGTTGTATGTTTAAGGGTTGTTTACAATTTACCAAATTATGAATCTGATCCCTCTGTGTGTGCTCTGACTTTCTTTGAGGTAATATAGGAGCAATATTAAATTACCCAACAGTCACCCGCAATGATTTCAAACTGGATGCTGCAGCACAGTGGATGTTGTTATGCAATGCAGTAGCTGTTGGTGATGTCTTTGCGGTTCTTGGCAAAAAGTGCTTGCAGCAGGCAGATGTAGGTGAAGTGAATTTCCTGTGTGGTTAAGTTGCTGTGAGGTTCAAATAGAACTTAGATGAGATAGATTAGCATGCCATCAAGACTTTGTCTTCATATTGGGTTGAAGCTCAAGGTGCTTTTAAAACCAGCAAAGTGTGGTTGATGACGAGACTTTTATTGCACTTAAATAAAGTCAACAAATGTCTCATTCCCAAGGAGAGAAGTGTTATGAGGCAATTAGATCCACATTATGCACTATTAATGGCAAGTTTAATATCTCCATCTCCAATGGATTGATGTTATATTTTCTTGTTTCAGGTTTGCTGCTCTATGTTTAGCGTGATGTTTTCATTTAAAAAACACATGAGTTCTCCAGGACATCTACAGGTGAGCATCAGAGTTTAAACTTTCTTGAAATGATTATCAACTCTAATAAGAGTTGACCTATGATGCCATTTCTTTGAGATAGTTGACTTCATAATAAAACATATATCAGTCAATTCAGCATAGTTAACAATGTGGTCTTTAGTTTTGTAAAACCAGCACCAAATTATGTAAAAGAGGCCACAACAAGATAAATGTACCTTTGATTTGACAAAACCGTGCAGTTACTGCAGCCTGAATTTTTTAAGTCACATAACTCATGCTTTGTAGGGTTATAGGAAACAAAAATCAAATATTTTAAAGGTGCTGTGTTGAACTGATGATTCACTGGAAAAGTACTTGTGTTAAACCTCTATTGGTGTGATGCTGTTAATGAGACCCATGAGCCTTAGTGCCCCGATAGCGGGTAAGTGCGTAAGCAATGGTCATCCACAAGAAGGCAGAAGTAGAAACTCTTAAAGAATGCTGTGAGGCCCCCGTCCATGCAGGGATGGGTGTAGATATTATGCTGGGGTGGGGCTGGGTTGGTGCCCTCGGACTCCGTGAAGCTCTGTGATGCTGCTGCTTTGGGCCCTGGCAGGATGGGCTGGGGTCTCCATGCTCTGGGTGGCATTTTGACAACAGAGGTGCCTATTGGGGCCAGTGGGTGTTGGCTCCCTGGAGGGCTAAGCCCAACCAGCCATTCCTCCCGATCCCCAATCAATCAATCAATCAATCAATCAAAGCTTTATTTATAAAGCGCCTTCTGCAACCCTGCCAGGAAGCCCAAGGCGCTGAACATGGTACAGTAGAAGTACAAATATAGTGAATAAATCAAAAATAAAAGCATTTCAAAAATAAAAGCAGTTCAAATTACAGAATACAAATTACAAAAAAAGGTGAAACATTCTACTACAGGACAGGTGGGTAAAACAAGGGATAGAGTGAACCAATGAAAACTGTGAAATAAATTCAACGTAAAAGAGGGCCGAATCAAACATGTTCAGGAAATGCCAAGCGGAGGAGGTGGGTTTTTATGCGACTCTGAAAGACTGGCAGAGATGGGGACAGCCTAACTGAGGGTAGCAACTGGTTCCAGAGTGACGGTGCTAGGACTGAGAAAGCCCGGTCTCCGCTAGTACAACACCTAGAACAAGGCACAGCGAGCAGGCAGAGGAGCGCAGAGCGCGTGATGGGGAATGTTTGTTCAGGAGTGTGGCTAGATAGGGAGGACCACCACCATGGAAGAAATTGTAAACAAAGATGAGGATTTTGAATTGTGCACGATAGCAAACCGGAAGCCAGTGCAGGGAGGTCAGAACCGGACTGATGTGGTCCCGTTTCCTGGTCCCAGTCAGGAACCTGGCTGCACTGTTCTGCACAACCTGTAGGCGACACAGTGATGACTGACACAACCCTGAATAAAGAGAGTTGCAGTAATCAAGCCTAGAAATTACAAATGCATGCAGTACCCGCTCCAGGTGGGCTGTCGACAGCATAGGCTTGATTTTTGCAAGGCGTCTCAGGTGAAAGAAACTGGACCGGATCACTGAGTTGATGTGAGCATCAAATTTAAGTCCAGCATCAATTTTTACCCCCAAACTGGTAACAACTGGTTTTGAGTAGGGAGAAAGAGGGCCAAGATCAACATAACGACCCACATTCCTGCTGTTGGGAAGAAAAACAATGAGCTCTGTCTTTCCCTCATTCAGATGCAGAACGTTGGCCATTAGCCAAGACTTCACCTCGTTAATACAGGACACAAAGGACTGGATAGAGTGACCTTTCTCCTGACACAATGGAGAGTAAATCTGGCAATCGTCAGCATAGAGATGGAATGATAGGCCATGTTTACGAAAGATTGACCCCAGAGGAAGCAGATAAATGGCAAACAAAAGAGGACCAACGATCGATCCCTGCGGGACCCCCCAGCGGTGCCCCTCCCAAGATGAAAAAACATCACCCAGTTTAACGCAGAATGTCCTGTTGTGGAGATACGATCTAAACCAATCGAGAGCAGACCCTTTGATCCCAACCCATCGTTCCAAGCGATCAAGTAGAATTGCGTGGTTGACTGTGTCAAAGGCTGCCATCAGATCTAACAACAGAAGCACCACAGATGTACCCTGATCTAGTGATAGATAGATGTCATTTAGGACCCTCAGTAGAGCTGACTCCGTGCTATGGCCAGACCTGAACCCTGATTGGAAAACCTCAAACAGATCAGAGTCAGCTAAATGTGAGACCAGCTGCTGATAAACGACTTTCTCAAGCAGTTTTGATGTAAATGGCAGGGTAGAGATAGGCCTGTAATTTGCGATCACAGATACATCAGCACTAGGTTTCTTCAGGGTCGGCCGAACAACTGCTGCTTTCAAAGCAGCTGGGACCACACTTGTGCTGAGGCTCCCATTGATAATTTGACCAAGTGATGGGCCAAGACACGGAAAGGCAGCCTTCCAGAGACAAGGCGGCAGAACTTCAAGTGGAGAGCCAGATGGCTTCTGCCTCGCAACAAGCTTACTCAGCTCAGAGTATGAAATAGTATTGAGGGAGCTCAGGGTGGGTGGTGATGGAGGAACTGGAACAGTGTCAATAAAGTTACCGGAAATAGCTGCTCTAATGCCTTATACTTTATGAACAAAGAATCTGTGAAAATCTTCAGAGTTTCCAGCAGCTGTAGGAGACATGGAGCTAGGCTCCTGATACACCAGAACAGAGTTTAGTGTTTTGTAGAGAATCTTGATATTCTTGGTTTGTTTCGATGATTTCTGCAAAATAGGCCGTTCTGGCAGCCCTCACAGCATCCTGATAAGCACCCAGAGATGCTCTGAACAACTCACGCGAGACCTGTAGGCCATCCTTTTTCCACTTTCTTTCATAGGATCTACACGCCCGCCTACAAGCCCGTGTGACATCAGAGAGCCAAGGCTCCCTCCTAGGCCTAGACTTGCAAAGTTTGAGAGGGGCAACCACGTCCAGGACCTGATTACAAAGTAAATCAAAGTGTTGTGAATAGTGTTCAGTGTTAGATGGATCAGGGTTAAAGGTCTCTGTTACAAGCCATCTACCCAAACTAGCTGACTCTTTAATAAACACTATGTCTCAGGGTTGACTTTTACTTCTATTTATGCGGGGGCGTGATTATCCAGTTGACCTGCACACTAATATGAGCTGATCAGCGATCACCATTAACCTAGGTTTAGATTCTGGCACACACACTACTAGCAGCTCAAAGGAAGAGTCTGTTCAAACCCAAACACACCTTAGTCACCTGCAGTTTATGTAGTGCTCAGGTTAATGACTCTAAACTAAGTGTTATGAACCTCTTGGAGTGGGATTAAAGTAACCAGCACTCACCTTTCTGCGCTTACGCGACACCAAGGAGACCCCAGGCAGGAGATCCGTTTTAAAGCTCCTTATAAGAAGGAACAAAAGTTTTTATTTTATATGATGAAGTAAAAAATTATTCCAAATTCCCGACGCAGCGGGTCAAAAACACCGAACTCGTACAGACTCCGAACAACAACCACAACTCCCCAAGAACCACCCTAACCAACTGGGCCCCCCTCTTTTATTGCTTCACAACAACTCCCCTTCTGGCCCATCTTCGTCTCCATGACAACTCCCGCCTTGGAAGCATTCTCCGGCCTTGAGACTCCTCCCAGCGTCTCTTGCTTGGTGTCCTTTCTTCTGGTTATCAGTATACAGGGGGAGGTTTCTTCCCCCCTCCTTCCTCTTCTCCAACTCAGAGATCTGCTCAAGTCAACCATAAACAATTTCCTGACATGGGTGTCCCTGAAACTCTTATCACATCCTGGACTACTCCCATAGAGATCAGTAAAAGGCTAAAACTACAACATATATTTGCCAAGAATAGCAGATTAGTGAAACACACTCATTATTTACGACATCAGGAGATCAGGAGTCAAGTCATGCACACACATTTTACACACAGACCTTTTTCTGAACCCTGCAGCCTGGTTTCATTAACACACAGATTGAGATGTAATTCAGAACTGCTTTTATATGATAAAACAGGTCTGGAGAAATCGAAAATCTTTGTTCAACAGTCTCTAACCTTACAGACATACAGTCCACAAACTTTGAAATAGGTTCTGCATCCAGGGCTCTGAACCTAGTAGCGGGAGCTTCACACACAGGGACAGGACCTGGCAACGTAACATCACAGAGTATAGGAGAGTGGTCAGAGAACACAGGAGGCAAAGTCACAAGGTTCATGACAGGGAGACCAAAAGAGAGAACCAGATCTAGGGTGTGAACCCTGGCATGAGTTGGGGATGATACCCATTGAGTTAGATTGAATGAATCTAGCAAATTCAAAAAACCTTTAGCAAGCACATTGTCAGGACAGCAGATATGGATGTTAAAATCACCAAAAAATAGGACATTCAATTCAATTCAATTAAAAAATACTTTATTAATCCCAGAGGGAAATTGATTATAGTCAATTGTCACTTCCCATCCCCACACATTTCTCTCCTCCTGCTCCCTCACATCATCACACAAACATGCACATAGGACCTTGGGGGGTGGACAAATCAGGGAGTGCGGGTATGGACCCCATTTCCGCATTCCTGTGGCAACCTGCCCCCCAATTTTATTTGCACCTTAAACACTTCCATTCAAAATAACGACATTCCACACCTTTACACACTTAGGGCCTTGGGAGTGAGCACATTCAGTGGCACTTGGCAGGGGGATTTCTCAGCCTCATCCTAAGTGCCAGTGCCCACTTCCAATTTTACACTGCACTTAGACACTGAGGGCTGTGGGTGCAAGTGGGGTGGTGTGGTGGCATCAGCTGGCATAGGCCAGACGATGCCCGCACTGCCCGCTCACCACAGTCATGGAATACACCTCATCAACACTCACTAACACCATATTGGAGAAGGCAGAGGGAGACTATGGGTCTTAGCACACCTCTGTTGTCGCTTGGCTTCCTGGGGCTGGAGGCTAGGAGGGAGATCTGGCCATCTGGTTGGGGTCTAGGGTGGTGGGTTGCTGTGCTCAGCGTTGGGCGGGGGAGCCTGCTCATCAGCACCCCAGCAGAAAGGTTTGAACTCTGGGAACCGGTAATGGTTGTACCCCATGTGCAGCAGTACCGGGACCAGAGTGAATAGGGTGTGTATGGGGAGCACGAGTGGGTGTCCGGCGTGCATTTTTGTAAGTCTTGGGTTATATGTGCATGAGGGAGTGAGTGTGTGACTGTGTTTGTGTATGACTGTATATGTCAGCTGGGGCCTTTGACTCCTCTCTTCTCCTGGGACTTATTTTGATGATATAGATCTTCGTCTCCCCTCTCCCTGCCACACCTGGTGTGGAGTGCGTTGCCTTGGTCTGCCTGGGTCATGGCTCCCAGGTCAGGGAGTTTAATATTTTTGGCATCTGCCTGACCAATCCCGGTGGCTGCCTGGTGGGGTCTGGGTCCCTGGGCTCTGCTGGGTCCCCGGCGGGGGTGGATGCCCCTAGGTCCCGGGTCGCTGGGTCCCGGGCTTGGCCGGCTAGGGGGTGGGAGGCTGCGGGCGGGCCTGTGGGCTTGCCGCCGATATCTCCCGGGACTCTGCCGACTGCTGGTTGTGGCCCTCCGGGGCGACCCTCTGCGCCTCTCGAGGGGAACGGGGGCTTTTCTGGTCGCATTCTCCCTGGAGTTCCTGTGCTCTGGGGCAGCTCCTGGTTCTCTGGGACTTGGAGCTCCCTCCGTCTCCTACGCATCTTTAGGGGGCAGATTTGTGGCCCCTCACACTCTCTTTTGGACGCTCCTAGAGAGAAACCTTGCACAAACAGTTTGTGTACACACACAGGTGCTCACATGGTGCTCTCATAAGTATGGACTTGGGCAAGTTCAACACATGTCTTAAGGCTATGGTGGGCACTTAATGCACTGTGATTTATTATCGTGTGATTGTTCAGTTAAACAATGTTGATTTATATATTTCTTCATCAAGTTGACGCAGTGATAGCTTGATCTTGTTGTATAGTTGTTGTGTCCCTTTTTTTTTCTTCTTCTCTCTTTCTGCAGGTCTAGAAGCAGACTCTTGTTCATTATTGTTTATTTTTGTGGACCCTCCTCACCCCACCTTTTGTTTCTTCCTTTCTCTTTCACCTCTGTCTCCGTGTCTGGTCAGAATTAAAAAGCATTCAAAAACAATAACAAAGTTTTAAGTATCAGGCGTGACATTAAAAGACACTTTGATGCTCCACCTGAGTGTTAGTCTGTAAGGCTTGTCACCAGCATTCAGGCATCAATGCTGTGAGGATTAGAAGTCAGAAATTAGAACGAGGACTGGAGCCAGTTGATGTGGTTCGGCATCTAGTTAGGATGTCTCCTGAATGCCTCCCTGGTCCTAAAGGAAGACCTAGGACACGCTGGCGTTTCTCGGCTGGCCAGAAAACGCCTTGGAATTGTCCCAGAGGAGCTGGTCCAAGTGGCTGGGGAGAGGGAAGTCCGGGCCTCTGCTTAGGCTACTGCCACTATAGCTGAGGAAAATAATCGATGCATCGGGATGCGGACATGAACGATTCTGCATCGTAGAAGAGTACGCCATAATCGATTATAGTGGAATGTAGTTTTGTTTAACGGCGGCACCAGCACAGCATCCAAATCTGTCAAGAGTGAGTGTCCTCCAAATTTATTAAGTGGTTCCGCCTTAATGTGGTACCGCAGGGCTGAGCGCTACAGTTGTAACCTGAGTCTGAACCGGAACCGGATCAGCCTGACTGGTTCTGTTGGATTTGGGCCGTAAATTATGTTAATTGAGCGGGTTGTCCGCGGTGCGCTCCGCTCGCTCGCACAGCAGCTGAGAGACGAGGAGAGAGAGAGACACTGTCTGCTCACACAAGAGAGAGTATCGGAGGATGCTCCTCCAAACACGCATTATTATTTTCATAATTTAATTATTGTTTCTCCTGGAAGCGCTCAGTCCGACCAAGTGCTGTGATGTCGGGAGGTCCGGTCTTGGGGGAGGGGGCGGGGTCAGTGACGGCGGCTGCAGCGTGATCGTCTGTCTATTTTATTTAGGGACACGGAGAAGTTAAAAGGAGAGAGAAATAGAAGATAGAAGTTCTTGTTCCACTTTATTCTTTTGTTTCATGATGATGAACTGATGTTAAATTCAGTTTAAAGAGAAACTGGGAGGAAGCTTTGGTTCATTTTAGGTTACAGGAGATCTTGTGTCCTATCTACTCCTCCAGAGACAGCATGGACATGAGGGTTACATGGTGAGGGTCCCACAGGACAGGTTAGTGGAAAGGTTTGTAGTTAGCTGGTTAGTGAAGGAGATCCATCAGCTGGGTAATTTAATCCTAATCCAGCCCACAGCCTTCTGCTGGTGTTATTATCAGAAAGAATAAAACACACATCTTAAATAGTATTGGAAGTGTAGAATTTGCTTTGTTTTATTATTTTCTGCATCAAACAGAACTTGATTCATTCTCCAACATTTCAGAAATGAACCACTGGGTTAAAATAAAATTACAAACGAAGTCAAACCTTTCATTTGGTGTTATTTCTGACACCCTTCAACTGTGGCATAAATATCTGACTCTAGAGCTGCTCAGAGACATTAAACACTCATTTATGAACCCATTATGTATTTTATTATTACATTATGTGTCCTGTAGGTTTTCAGTACTTTTTTAGATTTTGTGAGTTTTTGCAAAGCGTGTTTTTCTCAGCCTGAGGCGTGGTGTTGAACGAGGAAACAGATGTTTTACTTTGTTAAATCTTCTTAAATGTTTAAAATGTTTTGTCCTAACCTGTTGTGAATGGAGAGATTTTGAGGGATGGCAGGTTGTGTCACTTACATTTTTGATAAAAAAAAAATAAATAAATAAAAAGCAATTATCTGACATCTTCTATTTATCGATGAAAACAAATCAATATAAAATAATCGTGATGCATCGGGATATCGAATCGAATTGAATCGTTGACCCAATAATCGTAATCGAATCGAATCAGGAGACAAGTGAAGATTCACACTTCTAACTGCCACTGCGACCTGTTCCCGGATACATGGAGGAAAATGGATAGATGAATTTTAGGTTTTCGTAGGCGGGTGTCCTGTGCCCCATATTTGAACTGAGATGAAAAGTGAAAATACAAAAAACAAGACCTTCAAAAACAAAATCCAGTTCAATTCAATTCAAAAATACTTTATTAATCCCAGAGGGAAATTGATTGCTGTAGTAGCTCAGAATAATAATAATCAAGTCATCAAAGAGTTGTTGTATATTACAATGGCTGTTGGCAGGAAGGATCTCCAGTAGCGGTCAGTGTTGCAGTCAAACTGAAGGAGCCTCTGACTGAAGACACTCTTCCGTTGTCGGACAGTCTTGTGAAGAGAATGCTCAGGGTTGTCCATCACTTTCTTGATTCTCTGGAGAATCCTTCTTTGCATTATCTCCTCCAGCAGTTCCGAAACTGCCGATACTCTGGCTGAGTCCTTGAAAGGGCTTGGAGTTCCTCCATCTTGTTGGCTAGTGATCTCACATTGCCCATTATGATCAATGGAAGAGATGGTTTGAATTTCCTCTTTCTCTGTCTCCGTTTTGCTCCCGCTCTGCATCCACGCTTCTTGCGTTTTAGCTCATTTGGGATTTGTTGCTTCAGTTGAGGTATTATTTCAGCCTTTCCAATGTTAATCAGCTGCTACCGATTGTAAACCATTTGTTTCCGTGGTTATGCACCATAACAAATGCTCAAAAAGTGAAAAAAGCTAAAAAATAGCAGTAAAAATGCTCCAAGCTTCACAGCACCAGAAACAGAAAAGTAAAGTGTCCAAAAAAATACAGTTTTTCTTGAGAAACTAGAAAAGCATCACTTTTTCATTTGTTGATTATTTCCTTTTTTCAATTGAAACCAATTAAATAATGATATTGAAGCTGAATGGGTAGTGCAGACATTTAGGCATGGCTCACATGGGCTGAATAAGTCTGATGGAGAGAGTCTTGGCTTGAAAACTAATTATTACAGGGTCCTTGAAAAAGCTGTACCCTCATAAGTGGTCTACTCTGATCTAAATGATGTAAACCACATATTTTTACCTCAGTATGACCAGTAAGTCCATCGCTAATTCCAACTAAGGATTAGCCTAAGTGCATAATAAAAATCTATGTATACATTTATTTTCAGTAGTGTAATAACGTTTATTGGTACTTGGGATTGGCAAGACTGAAAAATCTTATTTGTGTATCCATATCTAAAAATAAAAAACAATAGATGTAAGTGTAGTCTAAATTATGCAAACGTAATAGTTTTTAACCAAATGCATTTTTCTAACCAGTAACATACATTTTTAGCTATTATCTTGGTTAGACTCAAAACCATGCATGTGGTGATTCTTGTGAAATAACCACATCTGTGAAAACATTCCAGTGTACAAAAATGTTCCGTTATCTTGAAGGAGAGATGTTTCATTTCAGTATTCAGGTGAAAAATACAGGTCACACTGACCAAGAACAAACTGTACAAATAACAATGTCCCTGCCAACAATTTCCACTAAGTGTCTATGTGCAAGGCCACAGTCTGGTTATGCAAGGCAGATGCAATCTATTTAATAATGTGCACTGATTCTCCACACTTATTTATATTTTGCAAGTGATGACCCATGTGTATTTTCTGTATTCATTGAACTTTTTTTGATCTCCACTCATCGTTTCCATCATTATGAATTGAACATTTGCACATTTATTTCCACAGAAAATGAAAACCGTTTTTCCAGAAGGTATGTTTCAGTTTCTTTGCTCATACTTATGTCGATATTTAACTGATGATACTTGAACTATTATAATATGCTTTTTTTTTTTTCAGAAAAGATAGACATCATTGGTAAGCTCATCGTCTTTTGTAGAGTTACAGAAGTCAGTTTAAAATACTAAATCTGCTTAAACTTAGTGATCTTCTTACCGTATGTGTCGCACAGGTTATCTGAATTAATATTGTGCTTTTACACCGATGTATAATAATGTTTCTTTTATGTTCTGTTCCCTTAAGAATATTTACCTCACATTGTTTTTGTTCCAAGAAAGAAACATGAACACAAGCCTTTTGTGGGTAAGTTTTTATTTTGCGTTTTTGACAAATCTACAAAAAGAATAAAAACTAACTTCAGACACATCTTCATTTCTTAATATGTGGAATTGTGTGTTGATCAGCAGTTATCTTGGCTCCATTTCCTTTACTTTAACTTTAAGTCTTTTACGTTCAGTCTGCTTCACATATGGTGTATATTTAGGGAAATAATGTGCAGTAACATAAAAGGGAAAAAAGTTATATTACAGTTGGAAAGACGATTCAATTGAGGTTATTTGAAAGGTGCCAATTCTCAACAAGAGCCATCTCAAGGTATTTCACAAAGTACATTCTAATTGCGTTCAGTTCACTATGCCAGGATGAAAACCACATTCCTCCTCTTGAATCTGAGGTTCAACAATCCGCCGGACCCTCCTCTCTATAAACCCTGAACAGAACTAGGTAGGCTCAGGAGTGTGATTTTTCTGTAGTTGGAACACATCCTGCGATCCCCCTTTTTAAATGGGGGGACCGCCACCCCAGTCTTCCAATCCAGTGGAACTGCTACCAATGTCCACGCGATATTGCAGAGCCATTAGCCAACACAACCCTACAATATCCAGAGCCTTAGGAACTCTGGACGGATTATATTTTCCCCTGGAGCCTTGCCACTGAGCAGCTTTTTTACCACCTCAGTGTTCTCCGCACCAGAGATTGCAGAGCCCAACCCAGCCCAAGTCCCCAGACTCTGCTTCCTCACTGGAAGACGTTCTGGTGGGATTGAGGATGTCTTCCACCCACCAATCCACAACGTCCTGAGTAGAGGATAGCAACTCACCATCTCCAATATGAACAGTATTGGTAGCGCACTGCTTTCCCAACCTGAGGCTCCATATGGTGGAGCAGAATCTCCTCAAAGCTGTATGGAAGTCTTGCTCCATGATCTAACCAAATTCCTCCCACGCTCAGATTTTTGCCTCTGTGACCACCGGGACTGCATTCTGCTTGACCTGCCGGTACCCTTCAGCGGCCTCTGGAGTCCCACTGGCCATAAAGACCCCACATGACTCTTTCTTCAGCTTGACATTATCCCCAACCGTCGGTGTCAAAGTCCACAAGCGGATTTGGGGATGTCCATCACGACAGGCATCGACGACCCTGCGACCGCAACTCTGGTCGACAGTGGAGTGGAAGCACGGAACATGGCTCGCTCTGAAGTTTTGTCGGAGGAGGGAATTGAAACTTTTTCTGAAAGGAGACTCAGCCAGATGTTCCCAGCAGACCCTCACAATACTTTTGGGCCTGCAGGGTCTTACCGCAATCCTCCCCTGCCATCAAAGCTAGTGGTCAGTTGACAGCTCTGCCCCTCTCTTCACCTGAGTGTCAAAGACATGCGGCCGTAGATCAGATAAGACGACAGAAAAGTCTATCATCGAGCTGCGGCCTTAGGCCTATGAGCACATATGGGCACTTTTATGTCTGAACATGGAGTTCATTATGGACAATCCATGACAAGCACAGAAGTCCAATAACAAAACATTGCACAAATTCAGATAGGGGTTGTTCATCCACACCACACCTCTCCAAGTCTCACTGTCGTCGCCCACATATGAGCGTTAAATTCCTCCAGTAGAATGAGGGAGTCACTAGATGGAGCACCTCCTCCAAGGACTCCAAAATGGGTAGGTAGTCTAAAATGTTGTTTGGTGCAAAAGCATAGACAAGTCAGGGCCCGTCCCCTCACATGTAGGTGGAGACAGGCTACCCTCTCGTTCAGCAGGGTAAATTCCGACAAACAGACACCAAGATGGCGGAGCAACTAGAATGCTCACCTCTGCTTGGCGCCTCTCGATGGGGGCATCTCTAGAGTGGTAGAGTGTCCAGCTCCTCTCAAGGAAACTGGTTCCACAACCAGAGCCATGCGTTGAGGTGAGTCTGACTGTATCTAGTCTGAACCTCACACACCAACTCGGGCTTCTTCCCCACCAGAGAGGTGACATTCCACGTACTGAGAGCCCGCTTCTGTAGACAGTGATCAGACTGCCAAAGTCCCCACTTTCGGCTACCACCCATCACACATTGCAGTCGACCCCTTTGGCCCCTCCCACTAGTGGTGAGCCCATAAGAGGGACCCATGTTTTCTCTTTGGGCTGTGCCCAGCCAGGCTCAGTGGGTGAAAGCCCGGCCACCAGGAGCCTGCCAACGTGCTCCACCTCCAGGCCTTGTTCCAGGGGGTGGCCCCAGTGACCCGCATCTGGGCGAGGGAACACTGTTTCCATTTGAGGGCTGAACTTTATCGGATTCCTCTCCTAGGATCTGTTTGCCATGAGTGACCCTAACAGACGCATGAAGCCTCAGACAACTTAGCTCCTAAGATCATTGGGACACAAACCCCTCCACCACAGAAAGGTGGCAGCCCAGGGAGGGGCATATTTAAATATCTTTTCTCAATTGTACACCAACACACCACAGAAGGGACACTACTTACTTTGCTCAGTACCTTGTGTAATGGGCTAAATGATCAAAAATTAAGTTTATGGCTATACAATTAATGTGTGGAATGGTGTGTATATAATACAAGTTTATTTTTATGTAAAGCAATTTTGGGACAGCCGTATCTCAGGAGGTAGAGCGGGTTGTCTAGTAATCAGAAGGCTGCAGGTTTGATCTCGGCTCTTACCAGAGAATGCTGCTGTTGTGTCCTTGGGCAAGACACTTAACCCGCCTTGCTTGCTGGAAGGGGTCGGAGGGACTGGTGGCGTTAGTGTTCGGCAGGCCTCGCCTCCGTCAGAGCGCCCCAGGGCAGCTGTGGCTACATTGTAGCTCATGAATAATTTTCAATGTTTCAAATTCAATATTTTGTCCTTTTAATACCGTGTTCTCAAAGCTCTGTTACTTTGGTTAGACTCGATGCTGTTTAGTCAAAGTCCGGTGCAAGCTGTGTGGTTTAGCACAACCTGGTAGAAATATTCTCTGATGGGACACACATCGTCTAAAATGGTTCTAGGATGTCCAGAAATGAGTTGTTTTTAAGCCAGCAGTTTTCCTTTTGGGGTTTCTTATCTAATTATTAACCCTAGAACACAAGTCTTTTTTTTATTTTTTTGTCTAAAGAAACCCAACACATGCAAATGGACAAGGTCTCTGCAGTATTGCGCAAGACAAGACTAAGTACTTATGTTTGCACACAAGTTTTTGGACAAATTTATGTTTATAGCTTAGCTAGTCTGAAGTCGTCTTTTGAGAAAAGTTGTTTTTAAACATTTTAAAACCTGTTCATGAAACAGTTTTCATTTTCCCTGCTCAAATGTTCACAAATTAAGGTTTTGTGAAGTGTGCATAATAATCCAACCCATGTATATTTTCCTGTTTAACCATGTAGTATTATTCCCTGAAATAAAACCAGCCTTGTGTTGCTTCCTTCCAGGTCTGTCTCTGCTCACACTGTGTCTTGGCAAGTTGCACACAGCGTTTTACCTTTGCCACGCCTGTGAGGAATACTGCGCACTTAATCAAATAATGAGCCACGTCTATTCCCAAGAGCATTATGTCAACTACTTTGTAAGTGATGAGCGTAATTGGAAAAACAAAGATTAAAAGGAAAGATATGTGTTAAAAAAGTTAAAAGATTTTTTGTTTTTCCTCAGAATTACACAAACCCAGATGAACTTTGTTTCTCCTGGGTCCCCGGGACGAACATGAAAAAGATCCTGGCGTTAAAGTTTGAGCAGGAAGTGCATAAAAAGGGACTTCAGTACCTGCAGGTTAGTAAACAGAAGGTGTCTGTAATCCAGCAATGACTCCATAGACCATCATGTTGGGTTTTTCACGCAAGTTTTATAGCAGACTATATTGTGACTGAGGAATTTTATTATGTACCGCTCTCTGAGCCTAGAAATCTAGACCCGTCAGTTGCCAATGCAAAATGATTTTGTTCTGCATGTTTGTCTAGCCACGCTCCATTGGAATCTCTACAGTCCTGGTTACTCTGGGGACTGGCCAATCATAGTTTTGTGGGTGGGATTTTACTGTGACTCACCAAAAATGAGAAGGTAGCGGCTTTGGCATCAACTTTGGACAATTTAGATTTGGTCTTTTCTTTTGAGTCGAGAACAGACAGTTACTTTTCTTTATTTAGAAAAACGGTGTGTTTTGTCGTCTAACACAATGTATGGCAGACTGCCCCGTTAACTCGCATCCGTAGTGGTGAGGACGTAGAGTTGTTTGTTGACCAATAGCGTGTGGCGGCAGTTTGAAAGACAACTGTTGGTCTCGCCTCACAACTGAGAGCCGTCAGTGGGTCGCGGCCAGACTATATATTTAGAGAAATAGGATGGCTTGTCAGGCTACTTTGACCATTTTTTCAGTGCTCTTGGGCTATTTTGAGCCCCAACAAATTTTCATGATATAGAGGCTCAGACACAATCCCATAATGAAGCCTTCAATGGAAAGAACGGTTTGCCCTGCCCAGTAGGCCAGGATGCGACTATTAAAGGAGCTGCATGCAGACTGGCCTTTTTTCCCCGATTCTACCCCCCCCCCCCCCAAAAAAGCGCTTCACAACACAGTCAGTCAACCACCTAGACTGGCAAGCCAGACCAAATAAATGTATTATTTAGTCTGGCCACGCTCCATTGACGGCTCTCGGTTGTGGGGCGGGTTCTACCGTTGTCTTTCAAATGATCTCCGCATTCCACTGGACAATGAATGTGACATACTCTTGTTTCCCTCTGTTGCATCATCCCACCCACCAGGCATATAGAGTGCCCTGATTGGCCCACAAAGCGGATAAAGCTCTGTGATTTGTTCACTAAGCAGATAGAGCACTATGATTGGCCCACCATTATGGACCAATCACAGCTCTTTATGTGTTTGAAACCCCTCTAGAGAGCTGTGATTGGCTAGCCAGAGTCCTGGTAGGAGCTGTGGAGGTTCCAATGGAGCGTGCCTAGACCAAACTTTGCAAAGCAAGAATTTGGTCTAGTTCACTAGGCTATCAACCACCTATTCACATGCTGATGAGTTACATTGAAGCAACAGCTGCCCTGGGGCGCATGGGCAGAGATAAGGTCTGCCATACACCAGTGCCACCAGTCACTCCAACCACCAGCAGGAAAGGTGGGTTATGCGTCTTGCCCAAGGACACAACAGCAGCATTCTCTACTGGGAGCTGGGATTGAACCTGCAACCTTCCCATTACTGGACAACCAGCTAGAAACTGAAACTTTTTTAGCTTTGTACAGGATCCAGGTAACTCAATAGGCAAGCTTTGGGTCTATCTAGCACTCAAAGTCTGGATATTCCCAGAACGTCTTGGAACGTTACTTACAAGCTCCTGAATTCTTCTATGTTTCTTAATGACCAAACTCCCTTTCCTGGGTGAATGCCCGGACACCCAAGGATGGGAGAAGAACTAACTGAATAAACAGTCATTCATCACTTATCAAGGAATGTGCTGATGTACGAGCTCTGTAGTGAATAAAAGGCGCTCGCAGGGAGCCTGCTCTCTGAGATTTGCCGAACTCCACACTGGGTTGGTTTGTTCTTGGTCTTCGCATTTCTCCCTCTGCAGAGACAAATGAAAGTTTCATCTTTCACCTGTGCTTGTGATTCACTCTAGAGCCCTTTTCAGATAGACATTCTGGAACATTTGCGGACAATTCAATCCGGTTTTTAACCGGAACTGTGTTTTCAGACACACCACTTTTGTACCGGAACTTGTCCTTTCGGCTGCCTTTACACAGCAGGGAAAAGTTCCAGATGTCTGACGGCGGCGGGGGGAGGGGTGGGGGGTAGAATCGGACTTATGTTAAGAAGAAGAAGAAGAAAAAAATATCATTTCTATAGCGCCTCTCAAGATAAAAATCACGAGGCGCTTAAGCATAATTCTGCGCACACGAAGATGCATAAGAGACCTGGATGATGAAGCTCAATGGTTAAAGGAATCACTGAAGCGGTGTGAAGCGCTCCTTCGCGCGTCTAGGCGGTAGCGTAGGAGGCGAGCTGCCGTGGTTCGCCGCATGCTACAGGAGCGGGCTATCTAGGTGCGCACAGCGTCCCCCGGTCCCCTCCTCCTCCCCCTCCCTCTTGTCCGGAACTTTACCTCACCAGTCTGAAGCAGCCACCCTGTCCGTAACAAGTCCGGACCTGTTACTAGGGGCTTTGTCCGGATAAATTCCGGAACACGTTATCCGGATGTTTGTATTCAGACAGAAAGGTCTTACGGACAGAGTCCGGAACATTTCCGTTTTTCATGGCCAGTCTGAAGGGGGCTTAGGGAACCTGTGCTGCTAAAATAACCCAACAACCTTCACTGATCACATCAACACTTTCCAAACCCACCCTAACACCTACTTCTAAGTTGTAGTCTTTTCTAGGGAGTTTTTATTCATTTTTGCTGTCATTTGTCGTTCTGGTAGCATTTTATTATGTCTGAGGCTGAGCTTTGTAGAAACCCTAAACAAAGAGAGTTTAGGGACCCGTTGTGGCCTGACGATGAGCGTACCTTATCAAAATTCAGATTTAGTGTTCTTAAGTTTAGTCTCACTTGACAGATGACGGGATTCCAGGAGCTTGGCTGGCTCCAAGGTTATGCCTGTGTCAGAGTGAATGGTAGAAAGGTCAAGTATCTGGGCACTGTTGTATAAAATTTCCCTTTTGCATGTGAGAAATGTTTTTTAGTGGGACCTGGTTTATAAACCCGTTCTGGTTTGAGCACCACTTTAGATTTTTGGTTGAGAAATTTTGTGTGAATCTGAGTAAAATCTTGAACTTGCAGTGTTCTGATTATTTTGATTTTTCTACAGTTGCATCAGTTCTTTGCTGTAATAACCGTAAAAACATAATAAACACATTTCTGTTTTTTTCCTATCTTTGCAGGTTTTGCATTTACCCAACGAATTAATCAATAAGTGCTTTTCAAAAACCTACATGGAAGGTAAAATCTTATCAGTTTGAGCTACATTCTATTTTCTATATATATATATTCTGCATTATTGTGGCTTATCTGGTTTTTCTGTGCAGTGATGCAAACCCTATGTGAAAACGCGGAGCTCGTTTTGCTGTTCAGTGGTAAGTGCACAGTTTTCCTAATGACTGTTGAGGGGAAAAGCCATGGTTTTATCAGTTGCATCTTTGTCATAATCTCCACTGTGCATGAGTAAAAGGGGCATTATGGAGGTTTGACAGCCAAAACATGTATAGAAATAATAAATTTCTTCTTCATACGTTCTCCTGCAATGCCCTGGTCCTGTAGAATGAGCCCTGGCATTTTTACTGTGATTGCCTGTTTTTCTGTAAAATCACAGAAAAAGAGAGATGCTCGGGTCGAGCAGGCTGCTTCATGCGCGTTCACGCTCAGGCATCGCCCGTAGCATTTGCTATCCGTAGCTTTAGCAGCAGAGAGAGAGGTAGTGCCACTTTGTCGCTGTTCCTAACGCCTAGTGACCAAGCTAGCTACATTTCTGAGGACTCTTAGCTACTTTCTTCTAGATATTTCCTGCAATTTAGCAACAAAATAGCCATTTTCGGTCCGAACCGTTCTTTGAACGTTGTTTCAGCTGTCATCAAGGATATAACAGTTACAGATACAAAAGATGTCACTGAGGCTTTAGCTCACCTAGTAAGACGTCGGACTCTCGTGCAGAAGACCTGGGTTCGATTCTGGATGTGAACAGTTTATTTAGAGTTTATTTTTTACGTTAATGATACACTTTTTTACAGTAAGATGCTCAAATTTTTATTTGTGACTTGCCGAACGGCATTGAATTCACAGATAAAAAAGATGTGGGTTCAACTTTCATTTTGGAATAATTTTTCAAGCAAGGGAAGGGAATGATCTGAGCATGCAGGAGGACTGACCCATCATAAACCTTTGTCGGCTGTGCTGAAGAGAAAGGTACAGAACCTAATTATTTAATTATTAGCTGCGCGTTCTCCTGTCCTCTGTCCTCCGGGCCCCACACACACACACACACAAGGGACTGTCTCAGCTGTTCTTTTCGTTAAGGAGTGTGCACGTACAGCATGCACACCTCGTGCACGAGCCTACTATTGAAGCTGCCATTATGCTTTTGGCCTGAGGGGGCAATCGTGAGCATAAAAATTCAAAACTCCGTAAAGTCCCTTTAAGGATGCAGAGCGTCTGCTCGGAGTTGTTCACTGACTACCTGCGAAGGTGAGCACATCATTACTGAGCGATGGTGGAGTTCACGGAACAAAAGCTACTAGATCTTCTGCTGTAGATAGGATTTGTTTAGTGAGCCGTGAATCAACTGTCCGACTGTTTTGTAGGTGCGCTGTAAGCTAGGCTGGGGGCCAAACAATGTGCCTGTCTGGAACAATAAAATAAATCTTGTTAAGGGAAGTGTTGCTTATTAAGTGTCATTCAGTGGGTTACTCAAGAATGTGCTGCATATAGAGGTATAATTTACCACACTGCTCCAGTTTATTTTAGATTATATTATTATATATTATATTATATAATTATATATATTATATATATAATTATTATATATAATTATATATCTATTATATTATTATATTTAGATCGTATCTCCACAACAGGACTGTGGAGTCCTGCGTTTAACTGTGTTAAACTAGGTGATGTTTTTCTTCTTGGGAGGGGCTCCACTGGGGGGTCCCGCAGGGATCGCTCCTTGGTCCTCTTTTGTTTGCCATGTATTTGCTTCCTCTGGGGGTCAATCTTTCGTAAACATGGCCTATCGTTCCATCTCTATGCCAGATTGCCAGATTTATTCTCCATTGTGTCAGGAGAAAGGTCTCTATCCAGTCCTTTGTGCCGTGTCTTAACGAGCTGAAGTCTTGGCTAATGGCCAACTTTTTGCATCTGAATGAGCGAAAGACCGAGCTCATTTTTTTTCACCCCAACAGCAGGGCTGTGGGTCGTTATGTTGATCTTGGCCCTCTTTCTCCATACTCAAAACCAGTGGTCACCAGTCTGGGGGTGAAAATTGATGCTGGACTTAAATTTGATGCTCACATTAACTCTGTGATCCGGTCCAGTTTCTTCTATCTTGCAAAAATCAAGCCTATGCTGTCGACAGCCCACCTGGAGTGGGTACTCCATGCTTTTGTAATTTCTAGGCTTGATTACTGCAACTCTCTAAATGCAGGACTGGGTCAATCATCAATGCGTCGCCTACAGGTTGTGCAGAACAGCGCAGCCAGGTTCCTGACTGGGACCAGGAAACGGGACCACATCAGTCCGGTTCTGGCCTCCCTGCACTGGCTTCCGGTCTGTTATCGTTCACACTTTAAACGCCTCGTCTTTGTTTACAATTTCTTCCAGGGTGGTGCTCCCCCCATCTAGCCATGCTCCTGAACAGACATTCCCCATCACGCGCTCTGTGCTCCTCTGAACAAGGCCTGCTCGCTGTCCCTCGTTCTAGGTGTCGTACTCGTGGGGACCGGGCTTCCTCAGTTCTATTCCTGTCACTCTGGAACCAGTTGCCACCCTCAATCAGGCTATCCCCATCTCTGCCAGCCTTTAAGAGTCGCCTAAAAACCCACCTCCTCCGCTTGGCGTTCCCTGAATGTGTTTGAGTTTAGCCTTCATTTACGTTGATTTTAATTCCCTGCTTTCATTGGTCTCTTTATCTCTTGTTTTACCCATTTGCTTTCTACTTTAATGTTTTTACCTGTTTCTCTCATGTACCGTGTTCAGCGCCTTGGGCTTCGCTTTGATTTATTCCGGTTTTTAAATCTTTTCTAGCTTCTAAGCCTAAGCGGGTGACGGTCCGAGATTATCTAAACAACAGCAGCAGGAAGCATCCACTCATTGGTCAGTAAACGTAAAGAAATATTACAGCAAGTGAGAAAAATTACTTTTTATAATAAATGGACATTTTCCGTTGGTTGGCGTTTTGCAGGAATGCAACACGTTATCGAGTGCGTCTGTGTCGGTGCGGGTGAGATGAGGCACTACCTCTGCACGCTCTGCTGCCTCACCATAGCCAACCGTATGATCATCAATCACATCCTGAGCTTTGATCACATTCACTGCTACTTCGTAAGTAGACTCCACGCTGCCGGGATCCACACGAGTGGAAAAAGTTAACAGCTCTACTGATTCGTCGATCATCTCCATGCAGAAAGCATGGCATCCCTCTACGCTGATGTCCAAAGAGTCCTACAGCCAGTACAGATCCGTTGCTCCCTTGATGCTTAACTTTATAGAGCAGATAAAGGAAATGAATGGGACTGAAAGTGCTTCCATGAAGGTGGGTGAAGTTTTAAAAAGCTGTTATGTATTTAATAATACTGGTGATGATAATGCTGTTTGAATGTCTTCATCACAGGAAGTGAGCCTGCAGCCTGATGAGTACAAAACCATGAACTTCACCTGTTACAACGAAGGTTCGACTTTGAGTTTGTTTTCATTCGTTTAGATTGAAAATATGGATTTTACTAAACTTGTTTTTTGTCTTTTAGCTTTGAAAAAACTAGAAACCATCACAAAGAGCAGCTTGACAACGAGCATTACGCCGGGAAAGAAGTTAGGTGAGTGTCGCTGATCTTTGTCAAGCCACCGAAAGCAAAATAATCTGCTAATAATCGATTGTTTTTGCTCCAATTTAGAATATCACGATTGGGCCTCACAGCTTCAGGCGTTCTCTAAAGTCCTCAAAGTCAAACTACGCTGCCAGGTGATGAGTTACCATCATTAATCTAATAACTTGCATCAGCTAACAATAAAAATCCAAACATGGTATTAAAAAGACAATTTTTTTTGTTTCTTTAATAAAAGAACTGCAGCATGGTCTTTGAAACCATAGGTGTTTATATGAAGCATTTCTCACAGCTGCAACACCCGAAGGTAAAATAATATTTCCTCTAGAAGCTTTTATGTTGGCGGATGAATCTGACCGCTTTAATGTTTCTTCTCAGATGCTGGCGAAATATTTTCATCAGGGTAATTTTAACTTTTCTATTCTCAAATTTCAAATCTAATAACAACTTTGTTCATGTAAACACGCTTTCTTTCCTCTACAGCTGAGAGACAGGAATGTGCGGACCAAATCGGTATGATTCTGCTTTATGATGACAAATTGGACATTTTTAATGGGTTTTGTTTTAGTTTCTTCACATCGGTCATTTAGAATAAGTAATTTTATGTTTTCTAATCACAATAAGATGTAATTTTTTATTTTCTGTATTATTTATTTGGTTAAAATTCCCCAAAAATGCTATTTTTGAACATATTTGATCTCTTCTGCGTTGTTTTAGGGAAATTCAATCTTTACATGTTCACGTACGTCTACAACACTTTGAGGAAGCAACAGCTGCCTCACGGTACACTCTCGTGTTCTCAAACCCTTTTTGTTTGATTGCTCAATTTTCACGTTTGATTTTTGTTCTGTTTTAGGAACCGACCTGGTTATTGCATGCGTCTCTTCTCACGTGAACGCTGAGCCCTTTTACGTGTGTTTTGCGTGTCAGGAGTCTTTTCCTCAGCCTTTCATGAAGATGCACTTCGAGTCTCGAAAACATCTCATAAACACTCTGGTGAGATTTTTTTAAAATAAAAGGCTTTTTCCAGCCAAACTATTCGTGTGATGGCAAAACTTGCCTTGAGTAACGCAGCAGCTGAGACATTTCTTCTGGTCTCAGATGTACCAGAACCCGTGGCGGCTGCCTTTCGGCTGGAAGGACAACGAACTGGACGACGATGAGCTGAGGTTGTTGGCGTGGAAGGAGGAGGAGGAAATGGGACGGGATCAGATCATTCTCAAGGTAAAAATGCAAAGAAGCTAGTTTTTGAGTGTACACAAGCTAATGGTCCAACCTCCTTTCATCGTCCGCCTCCTCAACTCAACTTTATTTGTAAATCGCGCCTTACAGGCAAAAAGATGCCACCAAGGCGCTACACTGATCAAGTAAAAAACATAAAACATTAAGTCCAGAAAATGAAAACATTGTATCACAAGATACAGATAAAAAATACAGTGAGTACACAGATTGCGGTTTTCGTCTTTTCCGTGGAACACTGGACCAGCTCTATACCGTTAGGGGGATTCTGGAGGGTGCGTGGGAATTTGCCCAACCAGTCTACATGTGTTTTGTGGATTTTGAGAAGGCGTTTGACTGTGTCCCTTGGGGGGCCCTGTGGGGGGTACTCCGGGAGTATGAGGTACCAGGCCCTCTGATACGGGCTGTAAGGTCCCTGTATGGCCGGTGTCAGAGCTTGGTCCGCATTGCCGGCAGTAAGTCGGGCTCATTCCCAGTGAGAGTTGGACTCCGCCAAGGCTGCCCTTTGTCACCGATTCTGTTCATTACCTTTATGGACAGGATTTCTAGGCACAGCCAAGGTGTGGAGAGCATGCGTTTTGGTGGCCTGAGGATCAGGGGTCTCATTTATCAAACATTGCGTAGAATCCTTACTAAAACCGTACTTAAGCTCATCAAAAATTTTTTTTACTTATGCCAAGTTGGTTTGTGATCTATCAAACATGGAGTACGCAAAGCTGCACGCAATCTCCGCTTCATAAATCGGAAACTATCTACAAATGTTCTCAGCTGCTTTTTAATCACATCCCGCCCTCACCACGCCCACTTACTGCCATAAATAGTTAATGCAAAGTGCCTTTTGGATCTCATGCATATTATACATAAGCCGGCCTGTTGCAGCGCTCCGCCAATGACAATGGCGACCGTAGATCAAGGCAGTTCAAGGAAGCGCTATTTCACAAGCAGAAGTTGAGGTGGAGAAATGAAAGGACGTGCTTTTGCTAAACAAATAAGAGAAAATCCACGGAGTGGCAAAGCGTTGCTGAAGCTGTCAAGAAGAAGAAGAAAATATCATTTCTATAGCGTCTCTCAAGATAAAAATCACGAGGCACTTAATGCAGAGTTCTGTGGTGGATATAAAAAAAAAAGATCCAAACAGGAGTCGATCTCCAGACTCCTGGGTGAAAGTCACGCACGCTAACCAGTCAGCCAAACAGACATCTCCCTTGTTCAAGTAGCCAGGGCGCATGATCAATCTTGTCACAGTGACAGGACACGCACTGTCACAGATGCATGACATTCTATCTCAGTCTGTCCCTCTGCTGATATTCTGCATTCTGTATTCTGCGCTTCAGGCTGTGTGTGTGCGCGCACGTGTGTGTGTGGCGGTCTTGTTCTGTGTGAAAACGAAGCAGTGCAAGTGATAACGCTGTAGGATTTCATAATTTTATCCTTCTCAGCAGCAGCACTGCAGGTGCTCTCCATGTCCAAAATGTGCGTAAGCAAGGTCCTTAGTCAACTTAAAGTTGCGCACATTTTTCCGCTAAGTTTTCTTTCATAAATCCCATGTAGGTCAATCTGTAGATGAAAATAGACCATTTCTGGACATTACAGCACCTAGCCTGGCCTGCCAGACTCGTCCTCTTTTTAATTCTGCACAGAGATAGTCTGGTAACTCAGGCAGAGAGTGTGGTTCTTTTTCTTTATCAAAAACAAGAGAGAGACAGTTTATCCAATCTCAGCGTGGGGCTTTATTTGTACAATTCAGCAATACATCACCAACACTTCATGGGGACAGCCTTCAGCCTCGAACTAAATGCCTCGGCTGGAAACCTGCTGCAAAAGCCCTTTCTCCTACACCACGCAGCATCGGTTATACTCTTCTGGCCCCCACCCTCATGATTTCGGGAAATGATGGGATGGCTGTTTTATTACCCAATATGGTCAAAGTAAGCCAATACTTACTGGAAGTTACATAAGCTGGACTGAACAACATGTTGTTGAGCACGTACGCAGCAGCTGGACAATCAAGATGTTAAAAGTGCACGTACACAGGATGCTGGGCTGATCAACATCTTGTCAAAATGCACGTACACAGAACACTGCTTTTTGGCTCCTACAAGAGGCACTTTAGGGGCGGGACTAGGCAGCTCAAAAATAACCAATCAGAAAAAAGATGGAAATACCAACTGTATCGTGTGACGCTGTAGTTTTTTAGCTGTAGTCAAAAAAAAGCGTCTGGCAACGGCGCGAACATCTTTTTCTTTAGAAGAAAGGCCTTTAGTGCTTCTACTTGTGGTTTTAAAGACATTCAAGTCATTTAGAACAGAGGAAAGAGCCGCAGCGAACTCCACTTCAGTCGCCATGTTTATGACAAACTCGGCGTTGTGGTGTGTGACGTACGCTGCTCAGCACTGATTGGCTCGGTTAGGCCTGGTTTATGCTTCTCCATCAGCTCCGCGAGGGACAGACACGCACGGATTGACGGAAACGTTTTTCTCTTTCACTTCTCCGTCTCCTGGAGAGCGTTGCAAAGCAATTGCCCGGCAGGACCACAGAGGGCGTAGCGCTGTTCTGTGGTATCCTGTCATGTATCGGTCTAAGATCGTGTGTTTATATTGTTTTTTGTGTATATAAGAGACTTTTAACACGGACATATTTGTCTCTCATTCTCCCACCTCTTCATGCGCTCCCCACCTCTAAACCCACGTTTCCTGTCATTTCTGTCCACAATACAATGCTTGCTGCGCGTCTTTTCACTCCTCCAGTCACGGGAGAATTAAACGTTCATATTTTTAGAGTTTTTTTGCGAGATATTCTTCAAGCTTCTCCGTGTCTGCCGCTAGTTATCCTCGGCTCTCTTTGCAATGGCGGCGCTGTAAACAACAGCGGTGTCCTGACCAATCACAAGTTTGCGTAATCCGTTTCATTCGACGGATGTTTAAAAAAGTGGACTCGACTCCGTACGTACTTGCGTGCCCTACGCAAGGACAGATAATGGCGTTGCGTGTCTCCGCACTGACGCAGACGGAGAAGCATAAATCAGATGTTAGAATTGTGGGGTGGGGTTATTTGAATAGGAGAGTTCCCAGACTCTTTCTCTGTGCAGAATTGAACAGAGCAGACTAGTTTGCACCAGGGATGTTAAGGAAACGCCATTTAAATTCTGTGAATGCCTTTTTTAAATGGCAATTTTTACAATAATGTGGATCTGAACTCTTGACTAAAATGTTCTCGAAGTTGTTTTCTACAGTGATTGCTGCTGTTTGACTCGTTCTGTTGTTTGGTTTGCAGGTTCTTGATATTCCCTACGCTTTATTCTGGACTCTGGATTGTTGTGATTACAAACAAGGTTTGAATTTATTTTTATTTTAGTTAAAAAAATTGCAAAAACTCACAATTTCATAACTTAAATCTCAGTTTTAAACATTTTCTAATAACATTTTCTCGTTCATGTTTGGACTAGTGATGCATAAACTCCAGCTGTACCACACACTGTTGAGACGTGAAGGTCTGTAAAATAAGTCATTAGAATTAATATTATTCTTAATACTAGTAGTATTTTATGTATGTTCTTGTTGTTTATGCCTTTTTCAGTTCCACCGTGCAGAACCTTCAGTAAACTTCAGGGAAATGAGAAGTTTCCTCTGCTTGGTGAGTCCTGCAGGAAGTTTAAAAGCAACTTTTATTATTAAGTATTTCTGTTTGAATATTGCATTATCAATGAGTCAACCCACTGACGACAAATCTTCAATTGTTTTCCAATTTGAGTTCAGCTCCATATTTATTGCTTTTATTCTTCATTAGATTAATAGTCTCCCAACAGAAGTGCAGTGTGACTTAAATTTTACTAGAGATGTGTGTTGGTGAAAGTCTGGTGAGATGATACGTATCACGATACAGGGGAGACGATACGATATATCGCGATACATTCAGCCAGACGATATTAATGATTTTTAAACTGAATTTATTGTAAGAAAATTCAATCAACAGTCCAAACTGATACGTATCGTTTAACATGAGGTATCTGAACCATAATAGAGGGATTTATGTTGGTAAAAACAAAACCCGTTGCACACTGCTGCCAACTAGCGGTCGGTGTTTGAAATGCACAAAAAGATAAGAAAATACACAAATGTTCGCATGTAAATTCTTCCAAAAATTCAATACATGGCTTTCGAATAATATCGTGGGAAAAAATATCGCGATATATTACAATCTTGATATTTTCTCACATCTCTAAATGTTACTGTCCTTGCTTCATTCAGGCAAACCCTTCATGGTGGCTCATGCTCTGAAAATCAAGGGGAACGAACCCAAGGTTGGAGTTCTGTGTTTGCTCTGTGAACGGAGGCTTTCCAGCGACGAAATCCAAGCTCATGTGTTCAGTCGGGAACACGTCACAAGATTCCTGGTCAGCTTTTATAATTTTTTCCCACACCGTAATCATTTACCCCAACAATGATGATGGTAGTAGTAGTAATGCTAATGGTCTTAGTACAGCCAAGGTGGTGCATGTGTGTCTCTAATGCTGGCGTGTAAATATGCTGTCCGATGGAGGATTTGGTTAGAAGTTTTTTGCTGCCAAAGGTTGAAAGACACCTTCGATAGATGAGTTGCTTGCTTTAGTTTAAATTGATCTGTGTCGTCAACGGTTTAGATATAATTTAAAGGTGTGGAACACTGAAAAATTATTTTTACATTATTATTTCTGATTCTAATGGGTCACGCAGAGTGTTTCATGCAGGCTGAACATGAAAACAGTCTCCTACACCTATCTCCTTGTCAGGTTTAAACACCTAAGACACCATATAACAAACACAAGGAAAGAGAGACAAAGTCAGAGTTCTGTTTGAAGCTCGAGGAGAATGGAATAAGGTCCGACCAGCTCAGTCTCCACTGCGCCAGCAGATCCTCCAAAACCATTCTGCCTTCTGATGCGAGCATTCTCTATTTATTAAAAGCTGGGCGTTCCCTAGTTACATGCCTGAGAGCTGAGCTGAAGGATGGGAGGAAAACACAGCTCTCAGTTTCTCAGCAATTGTTGAAACATTTTCATACAAGTTTCTAATCACACAAAGAGCATTCAGTTCTCTAATCATGCAAAGAGCAACAGGCAGTTGCACGAGTCAGCAGACGTGTCCTTGGGTCACGTTCTGTTCAACAAAGCACAACGCGTTTTAGTCTTCTCATGAGACTTTAAACAAAACGGTAACTGTCAACATAAATAATAAAATCTTTAACCATGATAAAAGCATAAAGCATGATAAAAGAAAACACTCATTATTATTTTAACACTCCTGCATTAGCTTCTGATAGAAAACAGACGGTGAAACTCTAGGATTAGAAAATCCTGACAGATCCACATCACACTGTCACTTAATATTCGTGGACTCACCCATCTTGATTTGCAACGGGGAAAGCTGTTGTTGGTCCAGGAAACAGCAGAGAACCTCTCTGCTAGTAGAAGCTAGCGTCTCCAGCACATGGCAGAACTCCTCCAGGCTTGTGTTGTTTGTGGAGATAAAACATCAACGTCGCAGAGAAATCTGAGTCAGTGGTAGCGTCGCGTTGGTGGTGAGCTCGTTTTCCCCAGAGTATGACTGACATTCATTTCTAGAGGCCACTGCAAATTAGGCATGTGTACTGGTGAAATTCTGGCGATACGATACGTATCGCGATACAGGGGAGACGATACAATATATCACGTTATCTTGCGATACATTCTGCCCGACGATATTGGTGATTTTTTTTTTGACTGAAATTATTTTAGGAAAATTGAATTAACAGTCCAAACTGATAAGTTTACTAAACCCTAACCCTGACCCTAATCTCAAACTCCCAATAGCAAAATGCTATTATAGGAGAATGGAGTCTCTACAGAGTCGTCTTGTAATTCCCAGCTGTCTCTGCACAGCCTCTAAAGGTTGGTTTATGCTTGACGCGTCTGCGAGGTCCGCACGGCTCCGCGCGGAAAAGTTGCGTCATTTTGCATCATTTTAACAACCACGCCCCTCCTCCGCGTCTCCGCACGGCACAAAATTTCCGCAACGCGCACCTCGGAAAATTTCTAACCACGCGGACGGACGGACGGACGCGGAAAAACATGGCGGACCGGCAAGAACTAGTACGGCAGAGGTTTGTAAATACAGACATTTGTGTGATTCAGCTCTCAGAGATCACCGTGATCAACATGTTGTTAATAATTCTTGGAGAGAAATAGCTCGCACTGTCGGAAAAGACGAGAACGCTGTTAAAAATGCTGGAATGCCGTGTTGTAAACAGTAATTTCTACTTCTACTATGGTGTAGTGTTGGATGCATGCCGTAGAGCTCCATGCTGCCCCCTACAGTTTGGGAGAATATTGGCTCACCGCAGAGACAAGCCGCACGAACCATAAACACTGCGAGTTGTGAAGCGCGTTCCATCCGCGAGCCGCATCGCCGCGCGGAAAGTGAACGCGTCAAGCATAAACCAAGCTTCAGGTGGAATTTCTTCTTGGGGGCTCCAAATGAATAAGGATGACACATTCTTTTTAAACTGCAGTTATTACAACATTGTATGATGTTGTATGATATTCTTTTGTATACAGATAAATTGTTTAAAGCAGACACTACACACGCTGTTGGAGATAAATCTAAGAATAGCCCCTGTTTACGTTCTTTACCAATGAACCACCTCAGTTCTGTGAAAGAAGGATTCAGACCCTGTTTTGCAAATACAGGGTAGCCAACTCAGACCTCGTCTGCAGCAGAACTACAAAGAGGCTGAGCGAGTCACCGTTTATTCATAAAAGAAAGAAGAACAAATAAAAGGGATGGTTTGACAAGTTACAGCTTGACCTGAAGGGCATTCGTGTGGGGTGATTGAACGGAGGTGTTTGTGTGTGTGTGTGTGTGTGTGTGTGTGTGTGTGTGTGTGTGTGTGTGTGTGTGTGTGTGTGTGTGTGTGTGTGTGTGTGTACATGTGATAAGCTTGTGTGCTCTAACAAGCAGGAGGTCCTCCAGTTTCAGAGAAGGACGTTGGGATTGGTTCCTGTTGGTTGCGAATGACCACAGTCACCAATTCTTGTCATGTGTCTTGCCCATGTATGTCTGATCTCTGAATTGTGTGTACTGAAACTCTAATTTCCCTCTGGGATTAATAAAGCATCTTTGATTTGATCAGATGAAAGTCAGTGTGTACATTGCATGCAACAGATAAAGTTTACTGACAGCTAAGTTCCTTCAGCACAAACTTTAGAGGCTTGCATGACTATGCCGAGAAATCTAAGAGCAGAATAGATTTATATCCAACACACGCCCCTCTACTTCTGGACCACGGGTCCTCGAAAGAATGAAAAAATGAATGCAAGTCAACGAGGCTAAACGCTATTTTATAATTCCGCTTGTTATGTGCCATGGAGTTCACAAATGATGTCCATGATTTTTAAGCATTTTGATACCAAGTACGCGCTTATTTTTGCACGGGGGGACCGTTGACGTCATCGAGGCTTCGCAACAGCCCTACCCCCCTACCCCCCCACCACCTTTTGTCTCTTCCTTTCTCTTTCACCTGTCTCCGTGTCTGGTCGGAATTAAAAAGCATTCAAGAACAATAACAATAAAGTTTTAAGTATCAGGCAGACGCTTTGAAGCTCCACCTGAGAGTAAATCTGTAAGGCTTGTTACCAGCATCAGGCATCAATTCTGTTTGCTTCACAGCCAGACAGGACATACAAAAAAAAGGACTTTTATTATATATTTGCTTCGTTGTGAAAGTAGTAGTCGAAAATTTCCTGCTCTTAACTCATTCACTGCCAGCGTTCCTCACTGTTTTTTTTTTAAGAGTCCTAGAACGTTGCGCGCTAGGATGATGTTGACGCCAAAACAACCAAAACAAAGCGGAGACTCACCTCTTACATCAGGAAGAATCCGCGTGTTTCGAGCGTTATCCGTTCTTTCATAATCCGTTGTTGAATTGTGATCGGCAGAAGCTTTTCCGGTTCGTGCCTCACTTTTTTTACAGCAGAGGCCCAAACTGATCTCCTAATGCATGGATTCCCTAAGTGTGGTGTGCGCTCCCCCAGTGGGCGTGAGCTGCCGCTAGGGGGTGCGCGAGGTGAAAAGTGTAATGGCTGCGGAGCTCAGAGAAGTCTGTCATATGTCACCATTAGCGTAGCCAGAAACTCATTTGTGGGTGGGCTTAAGAAAAAGTAAGTGGGCCCAATAAATGTAATTGAAAACAAGTATATTTTGCGCGTGTGTGTGTGTGTGTCCTCCACATGTGCCCTAGCGTCATTATAACAATGCGCCGTGCTTCAGCGCTCTGGCCTGAGCATGCCGATATGTTCCGTATTTAATCATTTTTAACGACGTTGGAGAAATCTGAAGGTGGCGAGTCATTCTGGCAGATTGTAATTAACACCTGTCTCATGCAGGTGTTCTGACATTGTAAACCTCACACACAGAACATTGTGGATGTAACAAAATAAATCAGGAAATGATTCCCATCTGAGCATGTTAGCCTTATTATATTATTATATTAGCACACTGACTGTGGGACAGCATTCTAAACGTGTCAGGCTGTTAACAGCGCGCTGAAGATCTGAAGTTCAGAGTGCGTCTGTCAGAGGTCAGACGCGTTCCAGCGGAACCACGGCTCACGGGTGCACATGTGAGCATATCTGGGCTGGGCAGAAGTAATTTTACAACATTGGTTTAAATAGCGCCAATAACGAGACGCGGTGACTGGAGCGGCTCATGGAGCTGTGCCGCACACACACACATACTGATTCAACAAGCGCACGCTGCGCAAACTCCAGGGCGCCGTCAGGCTGAAGGCACAAATGAGCGCTGCCTCCTCCGTGATAAAAAAATCTTTTAAGAGGTTTTATCACAACATTTTTCATTCAAGGTCAAGTTAAGATATTAGCTTCTATTTTGGGATGACGTATTAAAGTCGAGTCCGCTCCAGCCAGTGTTTCCTCATGAACCTGACTACAACTCATGTTACTGCAGCATTTGTTATTCCAGTCCGCGTGGCAGCGGATCGCAGATTCAGCCACACCATAAAACAGCAATAAGTCGGTCTGAGGCCAAAGTGAACCTCATGGCTATAGCTTTTCCTTCTTTTCCCCCTATAGACATTTGATTACGCACAAGTAGGTGATCGGTTCAGGTTTACGCAGAGCAGAAGGAAGGAGAGAGCTCTGGTTAAACATTCCTGCTTTAAGAAAACCGTTAAATTGCATTGTTTTTGTACTACCTGGGCACTCTGAATATTTATTTAAAATTAAATCAAAGGTAATTGTAATGGTATCGAATGCTTTTAATTACTATTTAAAAAATGAAAGTGATGGGGAAAATGGTCGATCATATTTTTTTAACCCTGTCTGTCGAGTGACTGTTTAGCCATGCCCAGATGTGGGGGCTGGGGGATGCGTGGCTAAATAAGTTTGGGAACCGCTGTCCTAACACATGGATGTTCTGCTTCCTGATCATGTGACGTGTGACATACGCGGATGAAGATCAGCTTCAGAGCTGAGATGTTTGTTCTCACGGTGCGGGGGCTCGTCCGACGCCCACACAGTAACAACATGCAAATGCCGACTTTATTCGTCAATGGCAGTGAATGAGTTAATATTAATAATGGTGCAATTGTTGTTTGTAGGTGTTATTTATTTTGACAATTTATTTTCTTGGTGCAGAACAGTGTTCACCCGGGCTCACTGAACCCCAGCATCGACAGTGAAGAGGCCTTTCTGGATCTGGCTAAACAGGCTGCGTGTATTCACCCTGTGTCAAACATGCAGGTATTCTACACACTTCCTCATCCAGCTTTACTCCTCGTCACACACAGGCTTTTATAATCATGTTTTCTGTCCCAATAAGTACGTACAACTGGAAACTCCCATACTGGAGCCATGCAGCTACAGGGGAGGTGAGCCTGCAGATTGCAACAAAATAATCCTCCTGGATGTCGGTGACTGGAATAGTTTTTTTGTGCTGTTTCATTTCAGCAAAACTCTTATTGCGGACTATAAAAATGAAAGAAGGTGCCAGAAGTCTCGAGCCACAGATTAGGCCTATGATGAAGCTGGGTAAGCAGTCTAACAAGCTACTTTAAGAATTATTCAAAGGTTTGTTTGTTTGTTTGTTTATGCTGCCATGAAATGTGCAGCCATGTAGGATTAAACGCGTCTTTAAACACATCTATATCAGTTCCCAGGGTAGCTCAAAGAGAAGTGGAACAGAGCCGTGAGGAAGAGGGTCAAACAAACAGCGTAGACACTGACGAGCTAGAAACTATGCTGCCAAAAACAGTGAAGATTGAAGTAAAAGTCGAGGAGGCTTCAGAAAGCTGCAACAACACAGAGGAGCGCCCAAATACGGAACACAAAACGACGTTGCAGCATTGTATTCAGCAGAAAAATGAGAGAAAACGACCAAACGCCACGCCTGAAAAATGTCCAAATGAGCATCTGGGACCAGAAAAGACCCCTAAAAGACCTCGACTCATCTCCAGTGATGACTCCACACCTAAAACACCCGCAGCGGTCCCAAAAAGTGCACCAAAGAAGGAAACCAGCAGGATTTCTACAACAATTATCAAGTTGTGCTGCGTTGAGCGGGATACAATTGTTTTCTGTGGGAGCTGCTCTCTGAAGGTGGAAGGCGTCGGCCATTTTACCGAGATCAAACACCCAAAGATGGATCCAGTGGTGAGTAAACGATAAAAGACAATGATCACTAGGTCAGTAGAACTACATCCCAACAGTCAGATCAACGATAACAGGAGGAAAGTCACACTGAAGCTCCTCAGAAGTAGCCTAGTGAACTAGACCAAATTCTTGCTTTGCAAAGTTTGGTCTAGGCACGCTCCATTGGAACCTCCGCAGCTCCTACCAGGACTCTGGCTGGCCAATCACAGCTCTCTAGAGGGGTTTCAAACACATAAAGAGCTGTGATTGGTCCATAATGGTGGGCCAGTCATATTGCTCTATCTGCTTAGTGAACAAATCACAGAGCTTTATCCGCTTTGTGGGCCAATCAGGGCACTCTATATGCCTGGTGGGTGGGATGATGCAACAGAGTGAAACAAGAGGATGTCACATTCTTTGTCCAGTGGAATGCGGAGATCATTTGAAAGACAACGGTAGAACCCGCCCCACAACCGAGAGCCGTCAATGGAGCGTTGCCAGACTAAATAATACATTTATTTAGTCTGGCTTGCCAGGCTACCTCAGAAGGCCATTTTGAAGTAGTACTATTTACTTTCTCGCTCACAGCAGACACCCTGGAGAAGAACCTCTGTTCACAGAAATGGCTTTTAGTCTGATTAGCTAACAGCTAGTCGGAGCACACAAACTACCTAAAAGAGCATTTTGTGTGAAATATCCATTAAAGATTTGCGTTGTATGTTACGGAAATATAATTGGATTTGTAGCTGCTTGTTTTGGGTTGATTTGTTTCACAATTTGTTGTTTTAATTTTCTTGACTCTAGGTCGTTAATCTCAAGGAAAACATGTACAATGACATTTCCAATCAAAGCTTTCAGTCAGGTAATTGTGCGAACTTTCTAAAGCAACATTATGCAGTCATAGTTGTGTGTGTGTGTGTGTGTGTGTGTGTTTGGGGGGGGTTAAAGTGACGTTTGTGAAATTCTCTCCATGCCTTCATCTCCAAAGTCATCCAAACGCTGCAGATTCAGATGTTACTGCCTTGGTCAGACGGCGGCTGTAGCCTTTGTTCTGCCTCACCTCCGTCTGCTGGTGGCGCCATTACCTCGACACGTCACTGTGAAGACGATAGGAAGGTCAGTCGATGTGTACAACTTGGTTGATTACAGGGAATCTTCTGCATATTTCTTTCTACTACCTGTACTTCCTGGTTTCAGCATAATTTCTGCAGCATGCAAGTTCAACTGTGTTCAGACGATCCAAAACAAAGTCGTTTATTTTTAAAAACTCATGTTTCCAGTGCGCAGCATTATCTCTTTAATTCAAATCCTCCCATTGTGCTTAAAGCTGCAGTAGGAGGTCATCCAAGCAAAGGATATCCATCCATCCATTGTCTTTAGGACAAGGCAGGTTCGCTCGCGGGGGCTGGTGCCTGCTGCTTGGGTTTCACTCACAGGACTCTGCAGTCGTGTGAAACTCAAACGGTGGACAGGAAGTGTTTAGCTCCACAGCAAAACACAGCGGGGCGATGGATGCAAGCGATTTTTACTAAGGCTCTACATGACCCGGCACAGATGTGATGTCATGAAACAGTACATCTTCCTTTAGGGTTTGACCCATATAGTTTTAAAAGTCAGACGTTTTATACACTTTAGATGATTCACCCAGCGCTGAAGCGATCGGCATAACAAGCTACGTTTTGCTGACTGAACATAATTTATACCGGTTACAGTGTAGCGTCCAGAAATGGTCAGTTTTTCATCTGTGAAAAAGCAAAGAATCCTAATTCTTCTGATTAAACATTCAAAGATCAACCAGGTTGATATTCTATATTTATATAGAATATCACATCTTATTGGTCATAAGTAAAGGTAGTATATTAAACTTAAAAGCAACATATTATCCCTCTATGACAGTAATGATGAGGGTGTTTGAGTTTGACTGGGCACTTGGTCTTATTTATTTATTTGTTATTGTTGTTTTTATTGTTGTTGTTGTTATTAATGCTATAATGCACGGTCACACATTGCTAGTAGGTTAGTTTTTTCAAAAACGTACTCAAGTAAATGTAGCGGAGTAAATATAACACGTTACTACCAACCTCTGGTTACCATATAACAATTTTAATAAGTAGGCGATTTAAAAATTGGCTTTTATTTATTTTTTTATTTCTTGATGAAAATTGAGGCCATTTTTATTTTAGGTTACACTAGCCAGCCGGGCTCTGGCTTTGCTTCCTGCTCAGCTGCTCCAAGTTGAGAAGCACGTTTCATTCACTTAGTGTTATGTGCCAACTCCGGGACGGGAGAGAGGTCCTACCTCAAGTGGAGGAGTTTAAGTATCTCGGGGTCTTGTTCATGAGTGAGGGTAGGAGGGATCGGGAGATCGACAGGCGGATTGGTTCGGCGTCTGCAGTGATGCGGACGCTGAGCCGATCTGTCGTGGTGAAGAGGGAGCTGAGCCAGAAAGCCAGGCTCTCGATTTACCGGTCGATCTACGTCCCAATCCTCACCTATGGTCATGAGCTTTGGGTAATGACCGAAAGAACGAGATCGCGGATACAAGCGGCCGAAATGAGTTTCCTCCGTAGGGTGGCCGGGCTCAGCCTTAGAGATAGGGTGAGGAGCTCGGACATTCGGGAGGGACTCGGAGTAGAACCGCTGCTCCTCCGGATCGAAAGGAGCCAGTTGAGGTGGTTTGGGCATCTGGTCAGGATGCCTCCTGGACGCCTCCCCGGGGAGGTGTTTCGGGCATGTCCTGCAGGCAGGAGGCCCCCGGGTCGACCCAGGACACGTTGGAGAGGTTACATCTCCAATCTGGTCCGGGAACGCCTTGGGGTCCTGCCGGAGGAGCTGGTGGAGGTGGCCGGGGAGAGGACGGCCTGGAACTCCCTAGTTGGGATGCTGCACCCGCGACCCGGACCCGGATAAGCAGAGGACAACGACATTATGTGTAGAGGGGGTTGGGACAGTCAGAGGGCTATTTGATGGATGAGTTATAATCCAGTCATTAAGAACAGGACGTTCATAGTGATTGGATGAGGCATTTCCAGGATTTTATGTTTCAGAGTTGATTAAAATAATTCATTCTGTTGTTGAAATATTTAACTCATTGGTTGCCATCGATATGTGAAGAGCATTTAAGGCAGTAAGGTTATAACTAATACTTGTAATGGAAACTGTGATGATGCTTGATGTTCTGTGTTGAACTCAAAATAAACCTTCTGTCACGTTGGCTGGTTTCAGTTCCCCTGAATGTTTCCTACAGCAGTAGTTCCCAAACTTTTACTTCTGGGCCAATCTCCTCAAATATTAGAACACTTAAACAAAAGTAAACAGATAGGTTACATTTATAAAAATCTACCACATCTTTTTGTTTAGTTTATTTCAATAGGGAGAGGTACAAGTACATAAAAAACAGTCAAACCGCAGCCCGCTTTTAGCTACAGCTAATTTCCACCTTTTGTCCCTAGACGGACTCGAAGAGGATTTAGAGTCAGTTTTCTTGCAATCAATGTTTAATTGATTTTTTTAAATATCAAAGCATCAAACCACATTTACGATGTAATAAAATTAGTTTTTTTAAAACTGTATAAATATATTCAACAAAACTATCAATACATTTTCCAAAAAATGCCTCTGTGTGGGCGAGGAACCAAGTTTTCCAGTAGTTTTTAGACTTATCTAAAATAAAAAATAACACCACATTCTACTTTATTTCAGTAAAAACAAATGGAAATCATGAAACTGCCTTATGAAAAAGTGGGAGGACATGTTCCCCCTTCCCCCCCCCAAAGATTACGTCTATGGCCATGGGTGGCACTGATGAGTCGAAGGCAAGACCGGATTCTGTGCCCATTCTAGATCTCGTGGCCGTGTTTTCTATCAAATGGGACATTACAGAAATAAATCCACGGACGTTGTCAGAAGTTTGCCGATACCCAGATCCCACGATGAACTTGTTTATGTGAGGATTTCCAGTTTTTCTTTAACTTTTTTTTTTTATCTCAAAGGTGGTGGATATGGAGCTGTGCAACGATTTAGAAGGTGATGCCACAATGCCAGACTCGTCTGCAAGGACTGAAACTTTGTGCAAAGCATCTCAAGACCAAGAGTTCAAGCACCACAACCCTCGGGCTGGTTTAGTGCAACCTCATCGGCACACTATCTCAACAACCACAACCAGTTTGCCTCCTAAAGGCTCTGAAATCGTTTCTCCAGACACGACCGTTGCGTCACTGAAATTTCCTAGAATAAAAGAAGAGGCACCCACTCCCTCTGTAGACGTGTGTAAATCTGCACCTAAAGCGCCTAAACCCTCCTCCACCTGTGCTGCTACCGTCTCGGATGCATCACCCCAGTCTGCCTCCATGACAAATAAAAGTGCATCCAAGGTGAAATCGGCCTCTGGCGCTGCTGCTGCAAATGTTGGCAGCAGAAATGGTCCCAGAAGTGCGGAAGCATCTAAAGGTTCAGCTGCAGCTTCCGTGCCTGCTGCTAACGTGGCTAAACCTGTTGATGACTACCCCTCTGCTAAGACTTCTCATGTGAACAAATCAGAGGGAGAACATGCAAATGCGTACAAGAGGAACTCGCCTACGGCTCTTAGCCCAAAGGCCACCTTGCTTTCCAGCTCGGAACACAAGAATCGACACAAAGACCCCCCACACGTGTCTGCAACCAGCAAGACACCAGCCGGAAACCTCGCTAAAGTTGGCACGTTCACTTTGATTTAGTTCCGAACTCATTTCTCACACCTGCGTAGCTTTGCGCTAATCTGATTTGTTCCTTTTGTTTTGTAGGGGTGGATGAGCTGATTGTTGTGACGTGCGAAGGAAAGCAGCAGGTCTACTGTCGGCTGTGTTCAGTGAAGTTAAACTCATCCAGTCAGTATCACCTGACCAGCATTAACCACCAGCTTAAATACGTGAAAACGAAGTTCCCCAAATGGGTCGCAAAGGAGTCTGAACTGGAGGAGAAACTAAGCCATACGGTGGCCCTGTTGGCCAAAATTGAGAAAGGCTTGCCACAAATTCCGAACCCTCAGGTGATGCAGAACACATCGTTATACTCTGCACCGTTAACCCTCTATCACGACGGTTCAGATCGCTGAAGTCTGCTTACGAAAAACCTCAGTTGGGAGAAACGGATTAGTTCTGATTGAGGAGCTGATTACAAACGGAGTCTCAAACATTTCACAGGACTTAATGCTGCCATAAATCTCAACATTATTGTAATTCCTGGATGAGATATTATGACGTTCCACTCTGAAGTGCCGAAGTAGCTAGTGCAGCAGCTACGGTGACACAGGAGTTAAGTGCTCGCCCTGTAATCGGAAGGTTGCAGGTTCGAGCCCTGCTCAGTCTCTCGCTGTCGTTGTTTCCTTGGGCAAGACACTTAACCCGCTTTGCCTGCTGGTGGTGGTCGGAGGGACCGGTGGCGCCAGTGCTCGGCAGCCTCGCCTCTGTCAGTGCGCCCCAGGACAGCTGTGGCTACATCGTAGCTCATCCCCACCAGTGTGTGAATGTGTGAATGACTGATTGTGTTGTAAAGCGCCTTGGGGGGGTTCCAGGACTCTAGAAGGCGCTATATCAATTACAGGCCATTTACCATTTTTCCATAAAACCATTGGTGTGAATTTAAAAATGATTTTATGACATTTTTTGAGATTATAGAAACCTTTTGTAAGCGGCCTTAACTGAAATCTTAGCTAATCTGTCCAAACTGAGGCTCATTAAATTCAAGTACAATGAATCTTTTTCCTAATATTTATTAGTAATTTACCTCTTATATTACCTTTAATTTTCTAACGTTTCTGGTGTTTGAGCACAAAAAAATGCACCTACAAAACTACCTATAGAAATACTACATAATATTTCATATGTCCAATTTTTTTTTACATGAAGTTCATCCTTGGCTTCAGCCTTAACAAAATATAATAAAAAATGTGTGCGTTTCTGAGATTTAACCCCTTTATTGCCAGGTTTATGATCAGTACCAGAATTGTGGGGAAAAAAGTACAAAAATTTATAAATCAATTAAAAAAAATTGTGTTTTATGTTCAAATGACTTTTTTTGGGGTTAAACTGTCCCAGCCTTTGAAATGTCACAAATAGGCATAAACCGTTTTTGCTCACTGTATAGTTTTTGTGTAATTTCATGTTTTCTTAAAAAAAAAGAAAACCACAAGTTTAACCTTAGTGCGCAAATAAATGTAGACACAATTCTTCCTCATATAATATTTAATAACTCAAATTTTTTTACATGAATTTTGTCTTTGGCTTCCATCCTCACAAAGTATGATAAAATATTTGTGCATTCCTGAGATTTAACCTTTTTATTTCCCCCTTTGTTGTCAGGTGCATCATCATAACCAGAAATGTAAACAAATGAAAAAATATAAACATTTTTTGTGTGTTCTGTCCAGATGATTTGTTTTATGGGCGAATTTTCAGCACATTGGATTGTCATAAATGGTCAGAAAAATATTTTAATTTAATGTTTATTTGAATGCAATGTTAGTTATTTCCCTGATATACATAGGCAAAACGTGCAATCTAGTAGAAAACATAAAAATATCAGTTGAGTCTGCAAATGCCCTGACCCAGACAGAATAAAAAATATATACGCTAATATTTAGGTTTAATAGAAAAAAAATATTTACATGAAAGTGCAGTAACGCTACAAAAGGGAATTTAAAAAAAATATTTTTAGTATTTCCCCCAAAATACACATTCTCCCAAAAAAAAAGATAAATTGTTGCAGCATAGCCAAAATAATTCACAAAAATACACCTGTCTGCGCAAAAAAATGCACTTAGGACATAAAAGGCCTAACCCTGTTAAAGAGGTAGAGATCTTAAAGCTGCCTTCTGGAGTTTTCCTCTTTCAGAAATTAGGTATGATTTGTCAGAAATCCGTAAAAGTGATTATCTTATGTACTGTGATATAATATAATCAATACGTCTTTTATTTCTTTTTTTGCTAAGCACGCCCCCTGCCCGGCAGAAGGAAACTGAGCACCGACCAGAACGCGTTAGACTGCCGCTTAGGCGCTTGAAATTTAAGGAAGTACCTCGGTTGATGCAGAGCCGATGAACTTTTCACGGACAAGAAAGTCTCTAAAATATAAATGTATGAAAACACAACACGACATGAGAATAATACTCGTAAAACATGTTTTAGCTGTTTGTCGGCTAAGACGCACGTTTATAAACAGAAACGTGAAGTCGCCATCTTAAAAAAGAACAGGAACAGCGTTTTTGTGTGATATGCTTGTCAGCCACTAGATGGTGCCATCGGATAAGAGAAATACTCCGGAAAGAAGCTTTAAGTGATCTCCTGTGTTTTGTAAAAAAGCAACATGGCTGCCTTTAGGTATTGTTCATTGTGTTGCTATTGTTTGTTTTCTAGAAATTGGAAGTCAGTAAACAAGAGTACTTAAACCTGGGACGTCTGTCAGACAAGAAAGGTAAAATCATCCCTAAAGACCAAGTTCACTGAGAAACCATTTATGGGTGGTACGCTTGAGTTTCACATGCAGGCTGAACGTGAAAATGGTCTTCTACCCCTATTTCCTGCATTAGATCAAGATAAAGAAAGCTTTACACTACAGTGCATCGGTTATCCATTCACACACACGCTGATGCTTTTAGTGTCAAGGAAAGAGCAGAGAACATCTCGGCTGGTAGAAGCTAACTGTTGGCATTAGCAACTCAACCCCACAGCAGAACTCCTCCAGGCTTGAGTTGTTTGTGGAGCTAAAACATCAACGTTGCAAAGCAAACACGTCAGTGGTAGAGTTGTGTTGCTGTTGGCCAATCAGAGGAGAGATATCCAAATATCAGGAAATCAAACTCCAAACCCTGTCGTCTCCTGTCTCTGTCTGCTCCAGTTAACTTCTGGTTCCTGAAACAGGAGCGCCAGAGCTTTCCCCCACAGAGATCGACTCACAAGGCACTCATTTACAGTAGAGACCGCAGCCGATGGGTTGAACTTGGTCTTTAAACTTTTCACAACAAAGTATTTCAGTCTGGAAAATCTCTTTTTATCTAAATATGATTTAGCTTTACGAATGCGATTACCACAATAAATCCTATTAAAGAAAATGGATCTATTTCTATTGTGATTTTTCCCTCTTTTATTCTCAGCTGTGGAGAAAGTGATGGAGATGGGCAAACTGAAGAAGTCGCATGACTCGTGTCCCACCGCTGATGCTTCAGGGCCTCTGAAGCCGGAAATCTGCAGCCCGTGTGAAGTTTCGAGCTCCGACGACGGTAAATTTAAAGGCTATTAATAATGATCTGGTTATCCTCCCTTTTGTGATGCTGCAAACCTGTTTCCGTTTGGTCTCAGGGATGCTTGTTTCTCGTGATGAGACGATGAGATGTGACCAGAAAAAGCAGGAGGATAAAAACCAGCACCAGACAGCGGTGGTCCAGTTGTCAGGTCAGAACTCAAACATGGCTCACTTTGTTTACAAAACCAGAAACTTTTGCAGATTTTAAGTGTTTACATTGGTCGGAAACAGAAATGGAGTCCGGCGAGCTTGAAGATCAAAATCTGGCTGCGGGTGATTCCGTCAGGGACCGGTTCTTAGATGATGATGATGATGTGATGGAGATGTGCGTCACAAAACCCATCTGTTCACCTGGCTTTCATTCTGAGGACGTGACAGGTATGATATCCTTCATTTAGTTGAAAAGGATCCCTACTAACATTAGTTCACACTACAGGAATCTAAAATGGATGGACAATTTTCAAACAGGACAGACCACACGTGTGGCAGTTTAAATAATCACGTGCTCTTGAGTGGACCACAGCGCTTTAACACACCACATATGACAGGATTATCTGATAAGATTATCTTTAGAGACCTTATATTAATCTGGCACGTTTAAGATTGTTGGAAGGGGTGGATCAGGTCATATATTGGCTGGATTAGCTGGGCCTTATGCCTGAGCTCTGCGTCAGTGCGGAGACACGCAACGCCCTTATCCGTCCTTGCGGGCCTGCTGGAGAGCCTCCGCAAGGACGGGCGGAGTCGAGCTCTTTTCTAAACATCCGTCCGTCGAGACGGAGAACGCAAGCTTGTGATTGGTCAGGGCGCCGCCATCGCGCCCTCAAAAACATAAAGAGAGCCAAGGATAACTAGCGGCAGACACTATCTTGGACCGGATGCATGACAGGATACCACAGAACAGTGCTGCGCCCTCTGCTGTCCTGGCGGGGAATTGCTTTGCAACACTCCCCAGGAGTATGAGGGTAAAATGTCTCCGTCCGTGCGTGTCTCTCCCTTTTGGAGCTGACGGAGAAGCATGACTCAGGCTTTAGACTCCTGATGGAGCGATCTGAGTCAGAAATGGGTTCGGCTTCATGTTGCCACACCTTCATTTGAGAGATCTGAGAAGCCTTTCCTGTTGGGGGGTGTGCAGACTGAGACAGCTCTCTTTGAAATGAGATTTCATGACAGAACTTAAGAAAAAGTTTAAAATTTGAGCCAAATTGGATATACTTTTGTTTCAGAAATGTGCCCGGAGACGATCGTACAGGAAAGTCCTGCAGAGGACCCGTTACTCAGACGCCACGTCGGTGAGGAGGCCTGGCGTCAGCAAAACCCCGTCCTGCATTCTCAGACTAACGCTTTAACGGGTTTGTTCTGAGGTTTGATGTTAATCTTTACTCGCAACCTCATCTGGACTGGATGTTTTCATCGCCTTTGTTCTAATTCCACAGAAGCCGAGGTGGTGAGCGATTCCCGCCGTTCGGAGCGTCGTTTTGCTCCTGAAAGACAACGAAGGAAGAGTGATTCCTGTGGGCAGCAGGACCAAAGTCCACAAAAACGTTCACCTGTTCAGCGCTGCCGCCTGCAGCTGCACACCGCCGCGTCAACATCAGAACAGCAGAACCCGTCGGGACCAATCCGTAAAGCAGAAGCTGGCGAGCAGAGGGTGTCCCAGGCACAGACCACAACATTAGTGGGTGAGTGTTCAGCCGTCGGGTTTGATTTCAGGTTGAGTAATGAGCTCATTTGCAATCTTCTGCTGTCTGCTACAGGAGGGAAAGCTCGAGGCTCCAGTTATTTGTCCCATTACCTAAAAGCCCTTAAGCTGGAAACCAAACACGTCATCGGTAGGTCTCCTTCACGGCTTCGCCTCCCCGCAGCTGGCTGTCACGTTGTGTAACGCGTCTGAGATAATGTGCTCACCAGGTATGGCCTCTGTGTGGGAGTGTCGAGGATTTGGAAATTTGAAAACCTTTTTTCTGTGTGAAAGCTGTGAGATGACGCTCTCTCGACAAGACATCTGCCAGCACATGGTCAGCCTCGACCACCAGCGGAAGTACCTGGTAGGTGTCGCAACCACGGACCCGATCGCCGTGGAGCTCGGAATGACGGGTTGGTGTGTTTTCCAGGGGAAGTACCACTCAGAGGTGATGTACTGGCAGGAGTTGGATGATCTCCCCCAAAAGTTACAAATGGACATATTTTTAAATGACATCATCCAGCCAATCGCAGAGCGGGAGTTAACTTTCAAGATGGACGCTCAGGTATGTCGCTAGACCCATAGATGACCACATCTCGTGTGATGAAGGAGGTGAATGTTTGTCTCTTCTCTCTCAAGTGTTTCGTGCTGAGTCCAGAGCTGCACAGACTTGTTTGGACTTCTCCGTTCGATAAAGGTGACGACGACCCTCTCCTGTTCACTGATATGGTCAAAATAAAAACACTTTGTAATTCTCTTTTGGTGTTTTTGTAGCTTTAAAGATGGTGAAAGACCTGAAAGGCGAAGAGAACCCAAGTGTGCTCAGTCTACTGGCCTGTGCCTCCCGGCAGAGTGAGTTCCACCTGATAACTCGTGTTTACAGCTGCACGTCTGCCTAAACGCAGCCTAGTCAACCAGACACATGCAAATGTTCACTCATGCACTTGTCTAAAAGGTTTGAGTTCAGACTCATTTCTTTAGATTATCCTATTTTGGCTTTCGATTCAGACTGAATCGAAAGCCAAATGTAAACGGAAGTCTGTGAACGACTGCAAGTCACCCCCAAATCAACTTTTTTTTCTAACATAAATGTGTGTCTAATCGTGCTGCAGACACGTGTAGTCAACAGTTTTGCACTTTAGTGCATTTTAGTTAAAATTTAAATTTTCTGCCTAAAACTGTCAGTGTTGTGCCGTTGTCAGGTAAAAACTCTGCACTGCATTTGAATTTAAATCTGCCATCCCTATTGGCTAAGAGGTACCCTAGAATGTTAGCTGGTACCATATGATGTCACAATGTCGTTGTGAGCCTGTGTGTGTGTGTATTTGTTAGCGGCTCCGCCCGCTCGGTCTGCTAGGCAACAGCATTTGTTGCATTTTTCAAATATGAAGTGGGAGTGGAGTAATACTCTGGTAGGGGGTGACTTGCTCTTTAAATCTTCAAAACTCGGATCCACAAAAACATAACATGAGAAATTTTCTGAACATCTAAAAGTCAGAAATTGTTAAAAGAAGGTAATTAAACCAGGGTAATGCCACTATTAAAGGAGCATTATGTAAGAATTCTACAGTGAAATAATCACAGAACAGTCTAATGTCTGTCGTGTTGGAAGGAAGGAAATACTGAAACACATTTTATTCTCTGGGGCGGGGGTGTTGTCAGTTTTTCTCCTTTCAAATAAAAAGAGGGACGTAGTTACCGTTTGCACTCAGTGAGCCCGTGAGGTTACAGAGTGTTCCAAGCTAACGCTGCCGCACCGGCATTTGTAAACCAGGGTAATGCCACTATTAAAGGAGCATTATGTAAGAATTCTACAGTGAAATAATCACAGAACAGTCTAATGTCTGTCGTGTTGGAAGGAAGGAAATACTGAAACACATTTTATTCTCTGGGGCGGGGGTGTTGTCAGTTTTTCTCCTTTCAAATAAAAAGAGGGACGTAGTTACCGTTTGCACTCAGTGAGCCCGTGAGGTTACAGAGTGTTCCAAGCTAACGCTGCCGCACCGGCATTTGTAATTCAACACCAGCAGGCAAAAAGCTCCAGAGTTGTTTAAAGAGCTGAAGCCAGTAAACAGGAGCGACCCAGAAGTTATTTCTTGAAGTCACGGCATCTTTTTATTTTACTTTAATATCAGGTGAAGCAGACCGGAGACTAACGTTGAGCTAACAATTAGGGCTGTCGCGGTTGAGGAATTCCTCCTGCGGTGATTCAGGGTGGCTTAATATTGCGGTGTGCGATATTATTGCAGCCCTTTTTTATTGCAGTACTATCTAAACATAATGTTTACACATTTAAAAAAGGTTAAAAATTGCTGTGCCTTCTTTAATAACACTTTACTGAATGCAGATCAAAGGGCAGTAACAACACAGATCGCAGTAACGTTTGTTTCTCCGACAGTCAGAGTCCGACTGAACTTAAAAACAACAAAATTCAGGAGAAGGTTAAACTTTTAAATGCAAATTTGGCTGCAGCATCTAACAAATAAGAAACAAGTCCCCATTTTGTTTAGTTGTTTAAAATCAAGCATAAAAAATTACATGTACCGGGCGCGCGCGCGCCAGGGGGCGGGCGCACTATCATTTCACTTTCACACACACGAATGACGGTGATTTATAGCTCGGTCACGTCCTTGTTACATACAAGGAAAACCAGCATGTTAACCATATACGGTTTGAGAGAGGATCTGAGAGGGGTGGCAACATTTCCAGCAACACTGAAAACCCTCTCGGATGGTGCGCTCGTTGTACTAACACACACACCTGCGTGCGACTCTGGCGAGCAAAGGGAATCTCTCCCGGTTGTTGCTCCACCGTGTCACGGGGGGTTTCTTTAGGGTGGATGCATTCCTCCTGCAGGTAGCGAGTGAGCTCCAGCTCGGCTCAAACTCTCTTCGGGACGGCTGCAGAAGCAGTGCTTGTCCGGGACTTCAGCAGGTCTCCGAGCGTTTATTATTATTTTTTGCCGCTGGTGGCAGCTCTGTCTCGGCCAAGGACTCTGGCTGCGCAGCAGCTGACGTACTGAAAACCAAAGTGCTCCCAAAGGAGCGAAGTAACGTTTCGTTTTGATACCAGTGCAGCCATCCTTCTCAACATGCATCATTGAGTTGAACCAAGTTCAGTAATCGCGGTGGCCCATGATGCAGCGCGGTGGGCTTCTTCATATTGCGATATTTCATTTTTGCGGTTACCGCGACAGCCCTACTAACAATGCTAACGGTGAATTGGAAACAACCACACTTCCTCTAATGGCTGAGAAAAACTACCGTAATAAGCGTAATAAGCTCTCCCTATTGTAAAACACCCAAGAGTGCTAACACCAGAGAAGACAATGTATTCATCTACTTATCAACTTAGTGTGTATGACTCGTCGTCGTTTGTCAGCTAGCATCTTCTGGTGCTGATCCATAACGAACATGAAACTCAGTGACAAAGTAGCTTCATTGCGTAGAAAACTGGCTGCAGTACCCATATTTGACCACAGGATGTCATTCATGCTTCATTCCTGCATAATGCACCTTTAAGTCGCCCTTAAGGGTTTATTTTCTGGGCCACATGTACGTTTTTAATCTACTTAATTTTAGTTAAAGAAACTCTAGGATACAAGAGAACGTTTATTTCAAAAATGTCAAGGCAAGGTGAATCCATCTACTCCTTCACCGGTTGTCCCTGCAACTCCTCGCCCACGCCTGCTCATTCATTTAACGAGCGGACGTGGGCAAGGACTCTGGGTTTTTATCTTATCTCCTGGACTCTCAGCCTCGTCCATTCCCACGGGATCAGACCTTCTTCCACACCTTTCATCTTCCTGTTGTTCCATCCGTGTCCTTGAATCCTGTAGCTCTGGGTGTTTTGTCTCTGGTCTACTTTACTACCTTTGTGTGTGAAAAGCTGAAGGCTTCAGTGTTAAATCTATTTTCTCCTCTTTTGTTTTGAGTCTCTGTAATTAACATGTTTCTACTTTTATCTGATCCTAATAGTTTATTCATGAATGCAGCTGTTAGAACAGCTAACAGTTAACCAAGGGGCTGTGTTTTGTATTTTAAATCCTGTGTTACTAGTATAAATATGCTGTTACACAACATTTTCTTCCTGTTGACAGACCGGCTGAGTGAGGACTCGCCGTCGGCTCAGACAGTTGAGAGGACCCAGTGGTGAGGATGAAGGCCGTTATTTATAATTATTATTTAATCTGTGATGTTTTTTTTGATTCTGTGAAAGAAAGAAAATATTCAGATGTGAACAAATATTTTACTTTAAAAACAAATTTTATGCAAATGTTCTTGTAGCAATACATATATATATATATATATATATATATATATATATATATATATATATATATATATATATATTTATTCTGACGATTATTTTATCGAATAGTCGACTATTCTAATGACTATTTAGATGATTAATCTAGGGATTATTTTTCTATTAATTAATTAATTAAGCAAAACCAGAAAATCTAAAATAAATTCCTCAAAAAAGTGATACATTGTTACTGTAAGAGAATAAACACTACAGGCCTTCCATTTTGTATAACACTGCTTTTATTGTGTTGCGGTTGGTTATGTTCTGGTGACGTGTACTTGGGAGTGCAGGCTGCTGCCTGAGAGGTGGTTGGAGACGGGGTGTCTCCATGCTGCTTTGTTTTGGTCACTTATGTGCGTGAGGCGAGTGGTGTTACGACCCTTCCTGGGGAGTTGGGCTCGTGTGCAAAAAGGAAGGGACAATAACGGGATTTAAAAGCTAAAATGATGATCAGGTTTATTTACAACTACAAAAAAACATAAATCTTTCCATCCACAGGTTGGGAATAATATAACTAATTCTGCCTGTGGGGAATTAAAACAAAAGTACTAATAAGTAGGGATGTCCCACTGGGCAAAGACTACTGGGTTCTGGACCAAAATAAGGATCTCCGAAGGTCCAAACTCTAAACTGGGTGGTTAAACCAAACTTAAGGTGATATTTTAAACTAAACCGAAAACCCACAACACTCTAAATGTAGTAAAAGGGAGATCTGCACCACAAAAAAGATGAACTCTAAACCAAAACGTAACAGCTTATCCAAACGCAAGAAGCTGTTAGCGAAGATGCTAACAGTAGCTTTACCAACGTTAAGTTCAAGTTACCAAGTTTAAATAAACCAAAAACACCCAGCAGCAAACAGACCAGCACGGAGGAGAGACTGCTACCACCAAAACAGCTCTCCTCGTGTCTGAAAGAAGCTCCTTAATGAAGGGAAAAACGCTCCCGGTGATTTTCTACATCTGCAGCGGAGACGGAGCAGCGCATCTGACCCCGGAAGTTGTTGTTCGTTGCCGGGAGACGAAGGCGGACAAAACACGAAAGGAATCTAGTAGCGGACGGACGTTGTTCAGGGTCTTCGGTATTTGGTGGAGATGTTAGTGAAGGCGGAGAAGATGGCGAACTGGAGGAAAAACAGACAGATTCCTCCTCTATTTACAAACTCCTGGGGATGCAACAAGTGGGCGTGGTGCGTCCACTACCAGATCTGACGTGGACGATTTTTTAAAATCGAGCCGTCGACGTCATCGATGCGTCGCTACAGCCCTATTAATCGGGGCACCACCCAGTTTTGTCTGTGTGAACTGGGACACTGGTTTTAATATTTATCTTCTTAATGTAATCAGTCTCAAAGTTGACCCCACATTTTTAATCTGAAAGCTGAATTCTTGTCAGAATGCGCCGGCTATTCTCGAGATGGCTTGGCCAATGATCGGGCACGATTTAAGTTTTGTGAATTTATTACAAACATCAGTTACAGAAAGAACCAAACACAGCTTATTGTTTCATGCATGAGGATACGTAAGTGAATAAACCAAAGCTTTATGACAGTGCTATGACATACCTAGTCTGTAATAAGGTGGAGATTTGGTGACACAGGGTTATAGTAAATATTAGGAATAACTTCTGTAAAGGGGAACAATTGAGCATGTGTGTGTGTTCCTATGGTATAGGAATACAGGAGTGTGTGTGTGTGTGTGTGTGTGTGTGTGTGTGTGTGTGTGTGTGTGTGTGTGTGTGTGTGTGTGTGTGTGTGTGTGTGAATAATGATTCATGAGCGGCAGAGAAAGAAAGTAAATCTTGAGAGATAAACTGGAATTGGGATCGGGAGTAACAAGCCATAAAGTTTAAGTCTGAATTCACTAATCGAGCTTATCAGGAAAAGTCAGCCAGATGAAAATGATTCACAGACCCAGGGATGACCAAACGTAGGCTGTGGTAAGCCTGAGGAGCCCCGGTGGTGCTTTCAGGGACTGTAGGAATTTTGGCCTCTGAGTTGGCCAACGGGCGTCTGTGGATTGGAGAATGATGCGTTCCCACATTGAGTGCGTTTACATGCAGCCAGTAACCCTTTTAAAACCCGAATATTCACAATAACCCGGTTCCGCAGGTCCATGTAAACACCGCCATAAACCCGGCTATGCTCATAACCGGTTACTACACCTGGGGTAACCCCTTTCTAACCCGAATGTTTGGTCGTGTAAACGCATACCGGGATATCCCCATCAAAGCGTGTGTTCTGCGCATGCTCTGTTCGCAAGGAATCTTGGTCTTTTGAGTAGCGAGACGTCTTGCATGCGCCAGAACACCGGAAGTAAACAACAAGTTGGGAGCAACATGGCGAGTCGCGGCACAGCACCACACTTTTGGAGTGACGAGGAAACTAAAGTGCAAACAAACGCTGTCGCTATCTCTTCCGAACTGGGAAACATGTTGTTGTTTTCACGGATACCAGAACAAGAAGAATCGGAAAGGAGGCATAGTGCGTCTGGACGTAGTCCATACGTCCTGACGCTACCCCCAACGTCCGCATTTAAATCGGGTTATGCAAGTTAGGGGTAACTCTTTCTATTTATGCTTGTAAACGGGTTATTCTGATCAACTCAGAAACCCGAATGCCAACCTTATCCCGATCATAACCCGGATATTGGCTGCATGTAAACGTAGTCATTGTGGCTTGACTTTAAGGTCCTCAACTCAGCTGCACCGAAACGTGGAATTCAGAGCGCGATTCCAGATTCACAAACGGTGCAGAATCAGAACTGTTCCAAATTGTTTTCAACTATTAATGCCTTGACGAACACGCAGACTTCCGGTTTCTCGTAGGAAATCAAACAAAACAATGGAAATTCATGTCTTAAACCAGACAATATCACTTTGGCATGATTTAGAACTGGTGAAACACAAACTGACAGAAGTTTAACATAAAAGAAAACAAAACAAACAGTTTAGGTCTGTGGCTGATAAGATTCCAATTTAGAGCACCTTGATTTCTATTTTAAGGGTTAACAACCTAAACACCTTCTTTGATTCTAGATAAACAGAAAAATACCAGGGTTCTGATGAAGGCTGAATCCTGGAATCTTCTAGCCTAGTGAACTAGACCAAATTCTTGCTTTGCAAAGTCTAGGCACACTCCATTGGAACCTCCGCAGCTCCTACCAGGACTCTGGCTAGCCAATCAAAGCTCTCTAGAGGGGTTTCAAACACATAAAGAGCTGTGATTGGTCCATAATGGTGGGCCAATCATAGTGCTCTATCTGCTTAGTGAACAAATCACAGAGCTTTATCCGCTTTGTGGGCCAATCAGGGCACTCTATATGCCTGGTGGGTGGGATGATGCAACAGAGTGAAACAAGATGTCACATTCATTGTCCAGTGGAATGCGGAGATCATTTGAAAGACAACGGTAGAACCCGCCCCACAACCGAGAGCCGTCAATGGAGCATGGCCAGATTAAATAATACATTTATTTAGTCTGGCTTGCCAGGCTAGGAATCTTCCAGAATAACCCTTGAAAAGGTTTTACGAGCATTCAAACAAAGGGGAGAGCCCGTCTTGGCAGGTTGAGCTAAGCCAGAACATGTCCTGATGAAGTCCAGCTTCTCAATTGCTTAAGGAGGGAGACAAACGAGTCACTTGGTAAAATTTACGTTCCTGGGAACAAAATGTAGAAGGTAGCCAGATGTTGAAGTTGTGGGCCAGTCTCAAATTTCCCTTTTTGTTTCCTTCTGCTAAATGTGAGAGGAAAAACTTTGTGTGGAAATGTTATTATCGTTCTGCTCCGCCTGGATCCCGATAAAGTTAACTGAGAATATAAAATGTGGATTTCCGCTACATTCTTTTAAAAATGACAGATGCTAGTTTTAAAAATCCTCTTTAACTCATTCGCTGCCGGCCGTTTCCTGATCGCTAACGGCCTTTGCTGCCAGCGATTCTCACCGTTTTTACTGTTTTTTTAAGTGACAGAACGTTGCGCGCTAGGATGATGTCGACACCAAAATAAAGCGGAGACTCACCTCTTACATCAGGAAGAATCCGCGTGTTTCGAGCGTTATCCGTTCTTTCATAATTCGTTGTTGAATTGTGATCGGCAGACGCTTTTCCGGTTCGCGCCTCACTTTTTTTTTACAGGAACGGCCCAAAACGATCTCCTAACACATGGATGTTCTGCTTCCTGATCACGCGACGTGTGTCGTACGCGGATGAAGTTCGGCTTCAGGGCTGAGATGTTTGTTCTCTCAGAGCGGGGGCTCGTTCCGATGCTCAAACAGTTAAAAAATGAGTTAAAGAGCAAGTCATCCCCTTCCAGAGTCTTACTCCACTTCCTGTTTGAAAAATGCAAAAAATGATGTTGCCTGGCAGACTGAAAGGGCAGAGATGCGAACAAATACACACACAGGAACACAACGACTTTTGTGACCTCATAATGTACCAGCTGACATCATAGTGTACTTCTTAGCCAATAGTGATGGCAGATTAAATTTAAATGCAGAGTTTTTACCTGACAACTGTGCAACACTGACTGTTTTAGGCAGAATATTTAAATTTTAACTAAGATGCACTAAAGTGCCAAATTAGTGACTGCATGTGTCTACAGTGATAGAGAATAATTGTAATGCAGCTTTTATGTGATTACACACTTTTATATTCTGCTGTGTGTGCGTGTGCGTGTGTGTGTGTGTGTGATCCAGCCGAAGGTCAGGATGTCCTCCTGGGGCTGGTTTTAGATTTGCTTGTCAGCTCCTTTTCCTGTAGACTGCCGGACACGCATGGATGGGAGTGAGACCAAATGTTGCTACAGATTAGAGTTGTTTCCCTTTTTATGGTAACTAAGGAATGTGCTGATGCGTGTGCTTTTTACTGAATAAAAGAGACTCCGAGAGGTTTTCTCTGAGATTTGATTAACTCCAAACTGGGCCAGTTCGTTCTTGAGCCCCCTTCAGACTGGCCATGAAAAACGGAAATGTTCCGGAGTCTGTCCGTAAGACCTTTGTGTCTGAATACAAACATCCGGATAACGTGTTCCGGAATTTAACCGGACGAAGCCCCTAGTAACAGGTCCGGACTTGTTACGGACAGGGTGGCTGCTTCAGACTGGTGAGGTAGAGTTCCGGACAAGGGGGAGGGGGAGGAGGAGGGGACCGGGGGACGCTGTGCGCACCTATATAGCCCGCTGCTGTAGCATGCGGCGAACCACGGCAGCTCTCCTCCTACGGTACCGCCTAGACGCGCGACGGAGCGCTTCACACCGCTTCAGTGATTCCTTTAACCATTGAGCTTCATCGTCCAGGTCTCTTATGCGTCTTCGTGCGCAGAATTATGCTTAAGCGCCTCGTGATTTTTATCTTGAGAGGCGCTATAGAAATGATATTTTCTTCTTAACATAAGTCCGATTCTACCCACCCCCCACCGCCGTCAGACATCTGGAACTTTTCCCTGCTGTGTGAACGCAGCCGAAAGGACAAGTTCTGGTACAAAAGTGGTGTGTCTGAAAACACAGCTCCGGTTAAAAACCGGATTGAATTGTCCGCAAATGTTCCAGAATGTCTATCTGAAAAGGGCTTTGGTTTTCACGTTTCTCCCTCTGCAAAGACAGAAACATTTCAGCTCTCACCTGTGTTTGTGATTCACTCTAGGTAACCTGTGCTGCTAAAATAACCCAACAAACAGCATGGCTAGACACTCCTTTATATATAGTTGATCAGCAAAAAAAGAAGTTGATTTAGGGGTGACTTGCTCTTTAATTTTGACAAAAATTCCACTTTTTTTTTCTGTGTCTGTCTAGTTTTGGGAGGAGGACCGGGCGTGGAGACAGAAGAGCCCAGAGTCTGGACGTGACCCCTTCCTGCTCTACAGTTGATCCTGCCAACTCTCCTGGTTCCTTTTAAACCAGGAAAGGACCAGCTGATGCGTCTCTTCTCAGATTTTGCACCGACAACCCACTGGAACAGCTTTCAGTTCCCCACACCTGACCCAATGAATGTTAACGCTGAATCTCTACCTCAGTTGCCCCTGCTGGGACTCACGATCCTCACCAGCTGTGGACAACAATGTTTGCAGGTCTCTATGATGAGACAAAGTCATTTTATGACGGCTTGCCTCTGAACGTTCTCAGAAGGAAAAGCAGGGTGTGAGATCTGTTTATGGAGGTTCTGGCTCTCCAGATTTTATTTTCCAGACTTGCAGCTTTATACCAAAACTCCATCTTCCCACCCAAGGTCTCTACTGGGGCATTATTTAGCAGCTCTAGTATTACTCAGTTTTCTGTCAAACGCATTAATCCTAAATATTGACCAGTTCTATAAACTTTATTTGTGTTTTTAAGGCACAAAACTGCATTCAGGTTAAAATTGTTCTGATTACACTTTGAGAAGATGGATGTTTTTATTTTCTTTAATCTGTTCTTGGCTGACGTGCAGCTAACTGGTTTCAGGTTTTGTAGCGTCTTTATCATTAAAAGCATTATGGTATTTGTATGCACAACATTTGTTGAATGTTAAATATATATGTATGTATATTTTTCTAACTATTAAAGTTTCAAAAATGTACTTGAGCCTATTTTTTTTAGAGCAGTGATTTGTGCAGATGTAGCGTAGACCAGGCCTGCTTCATCAGTGTGCCGCTCATGACCGGGGTAAACGAGAATGAAATATCTCCTGACTTATCGAGCCTAACAAGCCAAGGTCCTTTTACAGGAGACGAGACTTTTATCTCACTTAATAAATATATTTTTGTTTCATAAAATGTTTCCTAACTTTACAAATAATTTTCTGTTTATCTAAAGTGACTGCTTCACAGTAATGGATGAATCAACATAATTGTTTATTCTGGAAAGGATGTTTTATTAGATCTTAAATACACCAAATGAGTACTTGTTGAATTGTTTAATGATTTAATATCAGCATATTCACATATTTTATAATTAAAAGTGAGTTGGATAAAAGTATGTTATGTTAATGCAGTTTAATGAATCTTATTTACCAACATATCTTAATTGTGTACCCTAAAGCTTTACGTCTCCGTTGTGCCCTCCATTTTGAATGACGCACTGGCACGTAAATAATCCGTAAGCGCAAATAGCCGTTAATGAGCTGTAGTGAAAATAACGGTTTTACCGTTTTATTTATACGTCGGTGGGTTTTACGCACCTTTGGGACGACTACTCGGATTTAAAGAGGTAAGCACGTGGCCGCATATACCGAACTAAGTACACATAGGGAATAAATCTAAACCCCACCACCAAATCTGAAAGTAAAACTTATTTTACAGTTGGCTAACGGGCTAGCCGTGTCAGCAATGTTTGTGCTAACTTCTCGCTAATTTCTAACAGTTACGTGGAAAACCGCTTTTAATTTCGTCTGCGTTTCTAGCTAGTGAAACGTTAGCGCTAGCTTAGCAATCGCTAACTAAGAAATAGATGTTTACACCTTTATTACAACATTAAATGTGGTTCATTTTTGCAGCTTTAATAGAAACATGTTTAGGGCATTTTTATATATGTAAGGCTATCAAGTTATAGTGTGGAAACATAATTGTTTCATTTTATAGCATGAACGAATCAGTAATCTTTATTAAATTGTGTAAAATGGGACACTCAAGTCAGAGATCTTTAAAGAGCAAGTCACCCCAAACCAAGGTTTTTTTTTTGCTGATAAACTATATAAATGAGTGTCTAATCGTGCTGTAGACAAGCATACTCAAAAGTTTTGCACTTTAGTGCGTTTTAGTTAAAATGAAAAATTCTGCCTAAAACTGTCAGTGCTGTGCCGTCATCAGGTAAAAACCCTGCACTGCATTTGAATTTAAATCTGCCATCGCTACTGGCTAAAAAGTACACAATGACGTTAGATGGTGCATTATGATGTCACAATGGCCTTGTTCGAGTTGAGCCTGTAAAACAGATGAGAGCAGACGGACGCAGCAGGGGGAGTGGCTGAAAGCCGGCGTTTAAGTCGGACAGATTTCCCCACATGTAGATCGCAGGTGATGATGGATGAAGATAACGCGTTAGTGTTCATACTTGTTTAATGTTTTATTTTAATTCTGGTGCCTGTTAGCAACTGAAACACATCCTCACATGCTTGTGGATGTCATATAATGTATATGGAGACATGACTGTAATAATAATTAAAGGTTATCAGCTGTAGGTAGAGCCCTGCACGGGCCTAAAATCTGAGCCCGTGTCCGGCCCGGCCCGAGGGAGTGGAACCCCAGCCCGACCCGAGCCCGAGCCAGACTTTTTTTTTTAACCTTTCATAATGTGTTAGCGTGATAGAATGCTCCGCATTCTCATTATCTGTGTGAAGTGTTCTGCAGTAAAAAAAAAAAGAAAGAAAAACAGCATTCATGTAGCTTTTTTTTTCTAACAGAGTATTTTTCGAGCGGCAGATGAAATTTACGAACACCATATTAATTGGATGCGTTTGTAAATTTAATCTGCTCTGAAAAGGCGCTCTTGTGCAATTAGAAAACAAGCAGCATTCTAATTTTCTAACTGCAGAGCACATATTAAGAGCGGCAGATTAAATAAACGCCCCCAGTTAATAAAGCGTTTGTGAATTTAATCTGCCGCTCTGAAAATGCGCTCTCCAGTTAGAAAACAACCATCAATGAATGCTGTATTTTTTTAACTGCAGAGCGAATTTATTCACAGAAAAATAGAATGCTGCCGTTTTCATGAGAATAAACGAATGGTTTCTGACATCAAAGTGGACATAAAACGGCATATTAGAATAGGGGCACATGTTTCAATCAGCAGTTTGAGAATTTGTTTATATAGGCGCATTTATAAACCACACAGAGCTTAACTGAGCTAACGGGTGCCGGTGCGTGAGAAGCAGGCATGTGCTGCTGCGTTCAAGTGTTTCAGTTTTTTTTAATGAATTCGATTAAAAATAAAGGCGCCCGGCCCGTGTCCGAGGTAATTACACAGTCGTTGGCAAGAAGCCCGGCCTTCGGGCCGCCGGGCCGACCCGCGGGCCTAGGGCTTCAGTGCAGGGCTCTAGCTGTAGGTTTAGTGTGCCCATAGGAAACGTGACAAAAGAACTCAAAACACATTTCTCTTTATGGCCTATCTTGTTGTCATCATCAACGTAACATGATTTACAGAATACATGTGACCTACTAACATTTCTCATTCTACCACCGGATGTTTGGATCAAAATGTGAACCAATCAGATCTTAGATCAGGTGAGAGCCAGGCGTTTCCAGTCAACCCCTAGGTTTTGCAGCCGGTGGAGAGCAACTGCAGCGCCTTGATCCAAAATCTGCGGCCGCCTTGATCTCACGAGGTTATCGTTGCCTACGTATGCATGACGTCAGAGCAAGTCGGCGTCAAGTCGGACACAAATCCAACCGGCAAGCACTGCTCGCCGATCGCCACTGGTCTAATCTGCGCAGAACTGGCTCATCTCGAACACGGCCAATGTCGTTGTGAGCCTGTGTGTGTGTGTGTGTGTGTGTGTGTGTGTGTGTGTGTGTGTGTGTGTGTGTGTGTGTGTATTTGTTAGCGGGTCCTCTCGGTCTGCTAGGCAACAGCATTTGTTGCATTTTTCAAACAGGAAGTGGGAGTGGAGTAATACTCTGGTAGGGGTGACTTGCTCTTTAAGAATACAATTATAAAAGCTTTGAATAAATGGTTGAATCAGAGAATCTGTGATGTTTATTGCATCGTGTGATTAAAACATCATCAAAACTTATAGATTTAAGTTATTAAATGATATAAAATAAGTATTTAGTCTCCCTGTGTGATTACATAAGCATCAAGCTGATTATTAGTAAGAATATCTTCATGCAAAGTCACTTGTGGAATCAAATACATTAAAAATGTATAAACAAATATATTTCTGCTGTAAGCCTTAGTATGAAGGCAAGTTTTGTTCACAAATAAAAATAAAAGCAGAACCCTATTGAGACAAGGGAATGTCGTGTCCTACAAATGTCAACAGATTCCCTCAAAGATTCAGTTTCCCAAAATATCTTAAATTGTCCTGAAGCAAAAATGACCCTGCTAACAGTTTTAGGTAAGAAATCAAATAACAAGCAAATGTTTTAACTTCCTGTCTTTGGCACCGATTAAAGGAACAGTTACAGCATTAAATGAGTAATTTATTACACCGTGTTTTGGAAACTACATTTTATTCAATAAAAAAGTGAAACCTGGCTTTCTTTTTCATTTAAATGAGCATTTAAATACTAAATTTGACTAAAAGTCTAAACTCTTGATGGGACTTGAATAATGGTGGAAAAAAGGGTCAAATGTTTAAACGTGACCACAATTCATTTTATTTTACTAAATGTTTTGATGCGTTTGTTTTCCAGGTGAGTGAAATTGAAATAATTTCAAATGAGAACTTTCAGGCAGGTACGAGCCACCTTTTTGGAAATGTTGTCCTTCTAGAGATGTCAGACCGAGTTCAGAACGCCACCACCCGTGCTTCGCTCCGTAAACGCGTCACCTTTAATATGAACAGCAACAAGGTTAGATCATTTTTCTCTGATGTATTCAAGTACAGTGCTAAACAGTAAAGCTTGGTTTATGCTTGACGCATTCACTTTCCGCGCGGTGATGCGGCTCGCGGATGGAACGCGCTTCACAACTCGCAGCGTTTATGGTTCGTGCGGCTCGTCTCTGCGGTGAGCCAATATTCTCCCAAACTGTAGGGGGCAGCACGGAGCTCTACAGCATGCATCCAACACTACACCATAGTAGAAGTAGAAATGACTGTTTACAACATGGCATTCCAGCATTTTTAACAGCGTTCTCGTCTTTTCCGACAGTGCGAGCTATTTCTCTCCAAGAATTATTTACAACATGTTGATCACGGTGATCTTTGAGAGCTGAATCATACAAATGTCTGTATTTACGAACCTCTGCCACACTAGTTCTTGCCGGTCCGCCATGTTTTTCCGCGTCCGTCCCTCCGCGTGGTTAGAACATTTCCGAGGTGCGCGTTGCGGAAATCTTGGGCCGTGCGGAGGCGCGGTGGAGGGGCGTGGTTGTTAAAATGATGCAACTTTTCCGCGCGGAGCCGTGCGGACCTCGCGGACGCGTCAAGCATAAACCAACCTTTAGTCACCCCCAAATCAACTTTGTTTTTGCTGATAAACTAAATAAACGAGTGTCTAGTTGTGCTATAGACACATCAATAGTTTAGCACTTTAGTGCATTTTGGTTCAAATTTAAAGAGCAAGTCACCCCCTACCAGAGTATTACTCCACTCCCACTTCCTGTTTGAAAAATGTGACAAATGCTGTTGCCTAGCAGACCGAGAGGGCGGAGCCGCTAACACACTCACACACACACACACACACACACAACGACATGTGACATCATGGGTACCTCTTAGCCAATAGCGATGTAAGATTTAAATTCAAACGCAGTGCAGAGTTTTTACCTGACAACGGCACACCACTGACAGTTTTAGGCAGAAAATGTAAATTTTAACCAAAATGCACTAAAGTGCAAAATCTGTTGACTACACGTGTCTGCAGCACGATTAGACACGCATTTCTATAGTTTATCAAAAATAAAAGTCGATTTGGGGGTGACTTGCTCTTTAAATATTCTGCCTAAAACTATCAATGTTAAGAGGCTAAGAGGCATCCCATGACGTTAGCTGGTACATTATGATGTCACAATGTCATTGTGAGCCTGTGTGTGTTTTTGTTAGTGGCTCCGCCCTCTCGGTCTGCCAGGCAACAGCATTTGTTGCATTTTTCATACAAGAAGTGGCAGTGGCGTAAAACTCTGATAGGGGGTGACTTACTCTTTAAACAGCATCTAATGCTTCTTTTCTCTATTAAAGGTGTACATAGCAGGGAGCCATGTCCCCTCAACTCCAGAAACTTCTGCAGACGCTGAAGGGGTCATTAAAGTGACCGACGATCAGAGGAAGACCCACGTGGACGTGTCCGAACCAAACACAAGTTGTAAAAATGTCTCTTGTTCTGTTTTTAGAAATGTTTCCTTGTTTTGCACGCCCACATGTGCAACCTCCTCCTCGCCAACAAAGCACGTTTGCACTTCAGGTTCGGCCCTCTCAGCTCCAAAATCTGCACCAGTGCATCTGCAGAAAAGTGACGCTGCATCCAAAGAGTGGAAGAGCGCTGTGGGCTCTACAGCCGAGTCTGAAGTCTGTAACAAAACAGCACCTTGCTCCAAAATGGAGAAACTCCTAGATGTGAGACAGACGTCTGTAGCCAGCGCTAACACGGCTGAGCCGCCAGTTACACACCCACATCCTGGTGTGACAAGCTCACTTCCTGCTCCTTACCTGAACATCATACCTGTCGGCACCAAGGCGCCACAGAAAGGTCGTTGCTGCAAGCCTGCAGGTCAAACGGCACAGAGCGGTAATCTTCCTGCTATTGGAAAGTATTCAACCTGCATCAGAAATGTCCCTGTCCGTTTTTGTTTCTTTGGACTTTTAATCAAATCATTTGCATCTGTTACTTTGCAGGCTTAAGCCAGCTGGTCATAGTGCTGTGTGAGGAAAAGAGGCAGGTGTTTTGTCGGCTGTGTTCAGTCAAGCTGAGTAGCTCGAGTCACAGCAGAAGCTTCGACCACTGCTTTAACTACGTGGTATGTAGTCTCGCTCTACCTTTGTTGGCTCTAGCACCACAGCTGTGTTTAGATGGGCTGGACATCCAGACATAATGAATTGGACAGCTTTTAGTGATTTGAACTTTTTATGTGCATTTGTAGCAAAAACACTGTTCTCAGTGACCCTGTTTAGGCTTTAAAGCAGGGGTCCTCAATTAGAGCGGTCCGAGGGCCACACACAAAAAAGACCTAGAAGCAGAGGGGGTAATGCACATAACACAAAAGCTTGCAATATAAAGCAGGACAACACCTGTCCCCCTCCAGCTCGGCTGTGTGACTGCACTAACCTGTCCTGTGGGACCCTCACCATGTGACCCTCATGTCCATGCTGTCTCTGGAGGAGCAGACAGGAAACAAGATCTCCTGTAACTTAAAATGAACCAAAGCTTCCTCCCAGTTTCTCTTTAAGCTGAATTGAACATCAGTTCATCATCATGAAACAAAAGAATAAAGTGGAACAAGAACTTCTATCTTCTATTTCTCTCTCCTTTTAACTTCTCCGTGTCCCTAAATAAAAGAGACAGACGATCACTCTGCAGCCGCCGTCACTGACCCCGCCTCCTCCCCAAGACCGGACCTCCCGACATCACAGCACTCGGTCTGACTGAGCGCCTCCAGGAGGAACGATAATGAACTTATGAAAATAATAACGCGTGTTTGGAGGAGCGTCCTCCGATCCGCTTTCTTGTGTGAGCAGACAATCTCTCTCTCTCTCAGTCGCTGATCGAGCAAGTGAGCGGAGCGCGCCGCGCGACAACCCGCTCAGTTAACATAATATACGGCCCAAATCCAACAGAACCGGTCGGGCTGATCCAATTCGGGTTCGGTCTCAGGTTACAACTCCAGCGCTCAGCCCTTCAGCACCACATAAAGGCAGACCAAAGTTTCCTACCCGGTAAATGTGGAGAACACCGCTCTGACAGATGTGGATGCTGCGCTGGTGCCGCCGTTGAAATAACAAAACTACATTCCACTATAACTGATTATGGTCCTCTTCTATGATGCAGAATCGTTTATGCCCGCATCTCGATGCATTCATTATTTGATCATTTTTCTCAGCTCTGTCCTACCCCGGGTTTCCACGGGAGCCATCAGCAGCACGTTACTGCAGCAGCACGTCTTGCTCGCGTAAGCTGCTGCTTGGCCCTTCCCATGAGACGCGAAGCAGCAGGGGAGCAGCCGTCACCGACCGAGCACGAAGTCACACGAGTGACGTCGTCAGTAAACACAACAACAAGCAGGAGAAAATTACAACATGGTTTGTGTTTTATGTTCTGTCCATTTTATAATCGCCAATACGGACCTGAAAAACAAAGGAGACTGCTAGCTAGGTGATAACTTCTCACGAGGCCGCACAGTTAGTAACCTTTTTTAAAAGTAAAGCAACCGGAAGACAGTACGTTCTTTATTCTGAAAATCTCGGGAGCTTCTCTCCATTTCCGCGTCCGATTTCCTGTCCTTCCTTCCCCAAAAATGTCGAACTTGACCCGTTTCAGAGGCGTCGCGCGTAGAAAAGAGAACCGGCGCGTAAGGGCTGCGACATGCTGCTCCTGAGAAGCGGCCGACTCGCGCTGCTGACGGCTCCCGTGGAAAGCCAGGGCTAAACCTCCCGGTCGGTCATCGGGGTTGGGGGGTGCGCGCGGGGTTTAGGGGCCACAAAGAGAGGGCTCGCGGGCCGGATGTGGCCCGCGGGCCGCCATTTGCAGACCACTGCTTTAAAGTCAAGCAGCACAATAATAATAAACATGACGCACATCCACATCAGAACCCCAAAGAGCTGGGTCTTCTTGTCCACATTGATTTCCACTATTTTATTTTAGAAATTACCAAATATTTAGTCAAATATTCTGTCATTTAAGTCTTTCTACTCATTTAGGAACTTTTCTAAACAGTCGTGATTAAGTGAAGCACTGAGTATGTATTTCAGGGACTTTGAAAGACAGAAATAACAAAAAAAAACATGGTGCAAATACTTAAAACGTTAGGAAAACTGTCTTAAAAAGTTAGCTTAACGTTCCTCTTCTGCCTGTTCACCGCTCAGTTAAGGCAGTTTTCTGAATTCTTTCCTTGTTTGTTAGAAAATGAAGTATCCTGGATGGACGGCGTCGCAGGTGGAGAAGGAGCTGAGCAGCGTAGTGGCTCCTTTAGCTGAGCTCGAGAGACGTCTTAAATATCTGCACCCTCAGGTGAGAACGTCCCAAACTCCTGACGATTCCACGTCGTCTTCTAAAAGGACGTTGTTCTGTAAGAGTTTGGTCCTTTAGCGTCTCTGATTTCGGGATTTATTTTTTCTTTTTTGTCTAAATTAGAAAATAGAAGTAAACCGGGGCGTGTACTGGTTCCTGGCTTCTCTCCCAGAAGACAAAGGTACAGTTTTCCACCTCCGTCGGTTGGCAAAGATCAAACCATTTTTGTCACGGCATGATCTTGAGACGGTAGTCCGTGCTTTTGTTACGGTGCGACTGGACTACTGCAACTGTTTTAGTCGGTGTGAGCAAGGGCTTAGTAACCAGGATGCAAATGGTGCAGAATGCTGCTGCCAGATTTTTAGAGGGCAGGCACAAGTATGACCTCATTACTCCTGTCCTGGCTGCGCTTCATTGGCTGCCCGTTGATGTAGGGATTCGTTTTAAGATGCTTTTGGTGGTTTTTAAAACGTTAAATGGTTTGGCCCCTCCTTACTTGGTGTCACTGCTTCAACCGTACACCCCCGCACGGTCACTCCGCTCGGAGAACCTCATGCTCCTCTCGGTCCCAAGAACGCGCCTAAAGACGCGTGGTGATAGGGCCTTTGCTGTGGCAGGTCCTAAGCTTTGGAACGAGCTTCCTCTCAGCGTAAGGGCCTCCACCACTGTGGCGGTTTTTAAGGCAAGGCTAAAAACCTACTTTTATTATCTGTCTTTTAATCTTTCTAACTAGTTTTTATTGTTTTACTTAAAGTGATCCGTGCATTTGCTGTGTTTTTATCTGTATCTTGTGATCCAATGTTTTTATTTTCTGGACTTAAATGTTTTATGTTTTTACTTCAATCAATCAATCAAATTTATTTATAAAGTGCTTTTCAAACAGAGTGCTACTCAAAGTGCTTTACAAAACCCCAGATTCCCATAACAGGTTAAAAACATTAACAGACATATGCAAGCACACGCACACACACACACACACACACACACACACACAAGTAAAATTATATTTGGCTGAGTCCAGATGAGCCAAGTAAGGTAAGGCAAGGAAACGCCATCAGAGGAGCCGTCTGCCCGGCAGCATCAGGTCTTCCACACTAACTCAGGGCGCTCAGTGGAGGGGGAGCACAGACCCCCACCTATAGAGCGCCCAGGAAGCTGCAGTCGACCACCGCTCCCGGGGCAGAGGGCCCCTACAGAGGAAACACTGATTAAAATGAGTAAAAAATATAATAATTGAGCTAATATAAGGAACAAAATTTAGAAAATAAGTAATAAATAAAATCATAGACAGTAAAACAATTATATTAAATAATAAAACTGTGCTAAAATGTAATCATATAAAACATGCAAAGCAAGCAATAAAATATAATCATGTAAAACGAGAAATAAAACTAGTAAATATTTAGATAAAAGCTAACTAAAAAGATGGGTCTTGAGCCTGGACTTAAAAACATGAGCGTTCTCTGCGGCCCTGAGGTCCTCTGACAGCTCGTTCCAGAGGCGAGGGCCATAACACTGGAAGGACGCCTCGCCGTGAGTTTGTGTCCTGACTTTAGGGATGACCAGGAGACGCCTGCCGGAGGAGCGCAGAGGCCGCGAGGGTTCATATGGTAAAAGCAGTTCTGATAGATAAGAAGGCCCAAGACCATTAAGACACTTAAAAACCATTAGAAGAACCTTAAAATGGATCCTGAAACATACGGGGAGCCAATGCAATGATTCTAAAACCGGTGTCATGTGCTCCCGCCTCCTGGTCTTCATCAGGACACGTGCTGCCGAATTTTGTAGAATTTGTAAGCCTGAGATGCTCTTTTTGGGAAGACCAGAAAGCAGGGCATTGCAGTAGTCTATCCTACTGGTGATAAAAGCTTGCATGCATCAACGTCTCCGTATTGGCCCGAGAGAGAATGGGGCGGACTCTGGCGATGTTCTTTAGATGATAAAAACCTATTTTTGTGATATTTTTTGTGTGGGATAAAAGTCAGCTTGGTCTGTGTAGCGCCTTAGTGGCATGTTTTTGTCTGTAAGGCGCAATTTATAAATAAAGTTGAGTTAAACCAAACAAAGTTAGAAAGGAAAAGAAATTCTCACCTAGTTTTCTGTCCTGTGGCTCAGCTGTGGAGACGGTGAAAACGCTGCTGAGACAAACGCGTCCTCGTGTCTCGTCGTCCACGGGCGACACCGCTGAGACTTTGGGACTTGAAGTTTCAAGCTCAGACGACGGTAACGTCACATTTATGAGAATGAAAGCTCGTCTGTTCACACATTTGAATCCGTTTTTGCTCGTTTCTAAATCAGATCAGGTTTGAATCGTGCAAACTGGACCTGTTTTTCAGGCGTACGTGTGTTTGATCGTGAAGTCTCCGACGTTTGTGATAAGCAAATACAGACGGATCTGATCCAGATAACAGGTCAAAAATCTTGTCTGAATATTTATTATTAATATTATTATCTTCATTTTGCACTGAAAAGTTTTTTTTAACTCAGAAATGTTGAAGGAGGACGACCGTCCGGGGGATCTTCAGAGGTCAGATGATCCGATTCAGGAACCTCGCTCTTGTGTTAGCAGCGATCAAGTTAATCCAGATCCAGTTCCGGGTGTTCAAGATGAAGAAATGATAGGTACAATATTTAATGGATAAAAAACAAAACCTAAAATAACAAAGGTGACATTTTTGTGTTGTTTCAGAAACCGTCCAGCAGGATTCCTTTGATCCAGATGCAGAAGTTAAAGACGACGTCACCGACGTGTCTGGGACTCCCCGTAAGTCCCCGACTCCCTTCCACATCTCAGGTTTGTCCGTCATGGCAAATATTTTTGTGTATTTTTCATTTATTGCTTTAAATTGACTCTTTTTTTTTTTTTTTTTTATTTCCTCCTAATCAGAAGAAGCAGAAACCCTCGTCGGTCCGGGGCGATGGCGTCCACCTGCTGCTGAAACACAACAGTGGAAGAGAGATGTGCGCCAACTGGACGAAGAACTCCTCACAAGACCACAAAAGGTTCCACGTTTTCAAACCTGCGGCCTGCAGCCGCAAACTTGTGCTGAAGCAGGACAGCAGAGCCCGTCAGGACCGAGCTACAGAGCAGAAGTAGCTCCGGAACAAGGAGCAGAACCCCGAGGACAAAGAGCATCACAGGAAGGACCCAGAGCTTTATTAGGTGAGAGTCAGAGCTCAGCCGTAGCTTCAGTTTGTCATTAATCAGCTAATTAGACGTCTGTTCCAGGGGGAAAAGCTCCGAGCTGCAGCCATTTGTCTTTCTACCTAACAGCAGGCGGATGTGGCTCCAGACCCGTCGTCGGTGAGCGTTTATGTAAACACACCACCACCCGTTCCACGCAGGCACGTTTACACGGTGTGTGTTCATCAGGCATGGCCTCCGTGTGGGAGTGCCGGGGACTTTCTCAGGACACTTTCTTCCTGTGTGAAAGCTGTGAGGACATCCTGTCCCACAGAGACATCTGTCTGCATCTGGTCAGCCGGGATCACCAGCTCAACTACCTGGTGTGTTGACGATCCCCGCAGATTTGAGCAGGTGTGTGTACCCCCACCGTTTCCATCGGTAAACACAGCTGTAAACGTGTGTTTCAGTGGAGGGAACGTCCCGAGGTTCTGGAAACGTTCTGGCCGAGGGAGGATCTGCCGTCAGAGCTGAGAAAGGAAATTTTAAACCGCGTCGTTTGGGAATTTGCTGTGTGGGAGCGGGACAGGGTGGACACGCCGGTACCACCCAGATGCGTTAGTCTGTGCTGCACAAACTCTTCCTGTTTCACATTAATCTACAGGCTTGTTTGTATTTGTCCTAAAGTGTGTGCTGCTGGAACAGGAGCTCCATCAGTTCGTTAGGACAGCTCACTACATCGAAGGTACTGGCTTCTCGTTCAGAGTCTATGAGGGAAACGGACTAATTTGTGTTAAATGTGCCTTTTTAGCTCTTAATATTTTGAGATTCATCACAAATGAAGAGACAAGTGTCCGCCTGTCCAACAGAACCACACACCAGAAAAGTGAGTCTGCCCTCGTTTTCTCTAAAAGCTTTTATTTATGTTTTTTATTTATATTTTTCAGCAGACTGGAGCTCAGAGCTGCAGCCATGTTGTTGAAATCACATGGATGGGACACTAGAGTGTTTATCTAAGTGTGTTCTGCTCACACGTGTGTGTTCCTCATCAGGCACGGCCTCTGCGTGGGAGTGTCGAGGACTTTCTCAGGAGGACTCCAACCTTCAGTAACTTGGTTAAAATCGACTCGCTGCGAGATTCTGTTCGTTTGTTTGCATCTAAAGAAACAAGCAAGTTAAAAAATATTTTTGCACGTGGAAGCTTTTAATTTGAGGTCTCGTTATTTTGCAGTTTCGCACCTTGACCTCCAGTCAAGCGGTGGCATCCAGGAACCGTTCTCACGGTTGGTTTCCAGTTGTGCAAGTTAGGAATCTGCGACATGGATAAATGTTTTTGTCTGAACTCAACAGTTCTCAGGAAACACAAGTAACGCTGCAACAGAGCGACTGAGAGCTGCGTTCCACTACTATGTGGAACAGCATGCACCGCTGCAGGATTGGAATGCAGCCTTTGTTCAGAAACCACGTATGAAGTTATGTTCCTGTTTTTGTTCGTCGGAAGGATTTTTTTATTTGTACTAATAAATGAGAAGAGTTGTGCAGTCAGCTCAGATGGCTTTTCTCAACCTTCCACCCAGATTTAGTGTTTTTTGACCTAAAGATGGAGGGAGGATGACCTCCTAGAAAGGAAAGCAGATCACCCCACACACACACACACACACCCACACCCACACAGAGGTATTTCCTGGAGACTTGAAGTTTTCACTCCCAGATTCTTCCAGTACAGAAAAATATTCCAACTCACGGTTGTTCCGTCCTCTAAACCTGCAGGACGAAACTCCCACGGAAACGCGTTTGCACCCGTCTGATGCATCAGGCTGTGTGCACCTGTTGTGTTAAACCAAAATAAGCAAAAGCAAAACCTACATGAAGCAAAAGACCCGAAGGTCAGCTGCAGAAAGTGTCCTGTTCTGTGTCCCTTTGTTCCCCAGCCCCTCCAATTCCCACTCCAGGTTCTCCTTTTGTGTTTTCTAGCGCCCTCATGTGTTGTGTCTGCGTCTCCTCATGTGCCTCCTGGTGTTCCCCGTTTGCCCTCTAGGTTTCCCCCCTCAGACATTCCCCTCCCAGGTCCTGTGCTCTCTTGGCCCCCTCTTAGCCACGCCCCTGTAGTTTTCTTGCTGTAGTGTCTTCCTTTAGTGTCAGCTTCCCCTTAGTATTGTAGTTATGGTTCATGCCTTCTGGTCTTTTGTTTTTTCCCTTAGGTCGTTTGTCTTTGTTACAGCCTTTCAGTTTTTAGTGTGTTTTTCTCCCACCAGTGTTCTCTTCCTCTTCCCTTATTTGGTAATTGTAGTCACCTGGTCCCTCTCCCCGCGCACCTGCAATTCATCTTCCCAGTCTATATAAGCTTGGTCTTGTCTCTGTCTCGTGTCGGTCCATTGGTTGTTTGTTGTTCTTGTCAGTCTTGTTCCTGTTTCCTGGTATCTAGTGTTTCCAGTGTTTCCAGTGTCTCTAGTGTCTCTAGTCCTCCAGTGTTTTTTATGACTCAGTTTAGATTATTGAACTTTTTTGATTTTTGGTTTTTGGCTCCATGCCTTTTGATTACTCCTAAATAAAGGATTTATTTTCATCATCTACCTCCTGCCTGGTTCATCTGGTTCTTTGCATTTTGGGCCCTAAACCTCCTCCTACACCAACCCTTGACAGAAAGAGGGCCTTTATTGCAGATTTAATGGGCTTTCTGTCTGTGCAGCTGCTGAAACTTCAGAAAAGCTTCATTTCTGCAGATTCAGCACAGATGCAGACAATGCCCTAAATGGAGAGCTTCGTGCTGTCCTGGAGAGACTCATCCTCTCCTGGAAGGCCTAGTATTTTTATGTTTACACAAGCACACACACATTAGGGCTGCAACATCTCACACTCCCTGGTGTCCATCTTCACGTGGCCAGGGACTCCTCCTACATGAACCCGCCTGGTTCTCTGACAGATGTTTAAAATGAATCCCAAGGTGAGGGACGCTTCACCGTTTTCCTCCATCAGTTCGAGTGAGCTTAGGTCACGACTTGTGGTCTTATCTCTGTGAAAAGAACAGTTTGTTCACCAATTCTGTTCTAAGCAATCCCCAGATGGTAAAACCAGATTAAAACAACTTTTCTATGTCCTTGTGACGCTGTCAGAATCTGGGATGTTTCAGATAAACATGAGAACTTTTCAGCAGCGATGAGATGTTTTATTTAAAGAGCAAGTCACCCCTAAATCACTTTTTTTCTCTGATAAACTATATAAACGTGTGTCTAATCGTGCTGCAGACACGTGTAGTCAATAGTTTTGCACTTTATTGCATTTTTGTTCAATTTTAAATTTTCTGCCTATAACTATCAGTGTTGTGCCGTCGTCAGGTAAAAACTCTGCACTGCATTTGAATTTAAATCTGCCATTGCTATTGGCTAAGAGGTACCCTAGAATGTTAGCTGGTACCATATGATGTCACAATGTCGTTGTGAGCCTGTGTGTGTGTGTATTTGTTAGCGGCTCCGCCCTCTCGGTCTGCTAGGCAACAGCATTTGTTGCACTTTTCAAACAGGAAGTGGGAGTGGAGTAAGAATCTGGTAGGGGGTGACTTGCTCTTTAATGCCAATACAAGGTTTATAAACGGAAATGTAATCCATAAACCATTAAAATAAGACTCTTTAGTCTGCTGGTTCTGATCGAATATAAAAATTGATAGGGAGCATCTGGTAACGAAATTTCTGTTATCACACATAATAAATGATAAAGTCTTACGACGGTGGCACAGGAGTTAAGTGCTCGCCTCGCAATCAGAAGGTCGCAGGTTCGAGACCCGCTCAGTCTGTCGCTGTCGTTGTGTCCTTGGGCAAGACACTTAACCCACATTGTCTGCTGGTGGTGGTCGGAGGGACCGGTGGCGCCAGTGCTTGGCAGCCTCGCCTCTGTCAGTGCGCCCCAGGGCAGCTGTAGCTACACTGTAGCTCATCCCCACCAGTGTGTGAATGGGTGAATGACTGATTGTGCTGTAAAGCGCCTTGAGGGGTTCCAGGACTCTAGAAGGCGCTATATCAAATACAGGCCATTTACCCAACACGGTCACACTTAACATGCACAAATATTTGAACTAGGCTCACATGTCTTAGTGATTAACAGCCTTGGAAAGCACCTGTATTGTGTTAAGGATATCACGTCACAGCACCCCCGGTTCTGGGTAATAATGATTGCAGTGCACCCAAGGTCCATGTAGTCTTTACTGGGTCAGGTCGACCTTATTGAAGGATGCTACTCGATGGTCAGCCTCCCGTCTTGGTTGAATGTCCGGAACACCCAGAGATAGAAAAGGAACTTCCCGGATGAAGCTGCCATTTATCATTAGTAAAGGAATGTGTTTTCAAACTCTGTAACTGAATAAAAGGCGCACGGAGGGAGCAGGCTCTCTGAGATTTGCCGAACTCCACACTGGGTTGGTTCATTCTTGGTCTTCGCATTTCTTCTCTGCAGAGATAAAATAAAAGTTATATCTTTCACCTGTGCTTGTGATTCACTCTATGTAACCTCTGCTGCTAAAATAATCCAACAAAAATCATCCTATTTACTAAATTATAAACATTACATTTGAAAACCTGAATAAACTATTTTAGTAGTAAGGTTGAAGTTGGAGCAACATAAACAACACGTTTTAATGTACCGTACAGCCTAATTACACTCACAAAATAAAAATGATCTTTTGTTGTGAGCGTATGTTTTATGTTTTATTCTTTATGTGGAGTGCCATTTGTAAAGGCAGTCATCAGTCAACAGCAGTATTTTGGGTTATTTAGCCTTTCATAAGAGAAGAAAGGGTCATATTTCACCCTGTTACATATTTATAAATGTTAACGCTCCCAACTCAGTAGTGAGCACGCTAAATATTTATTTTATAAACTAAATACTTAGGTCAGACCTAAATGGCCTGTATTTGCGTAGCAGCTTCTTAGTGTTCTACAACCCCCCAAGGTGCTTTACAACACAATCAGTCATTCACCCACTCACGCTGGTGATGATGAGCTACGATGTAGCCACAGCTGCCTTGGGGTGCGAGCGAGGCTGCTGAACACTGGTGCCACCGGTCCCTCCGAACACCCACCAGCAGGCGTGGTGGGTTATGTGTCTTGCTCAAGGACACAAGAGCAGCGATCTCTGAGCTGGGATCGAACCTGCAACCTAACCCGCTCTGCCTCCTGAGCTACTGCTGTCCTACACATGGAGAGTAGAAGTATGTTGTTGGTGCTGACATGATTTGTTGTTGAAGTAACCTCTTGCCCTACGGAGAAGAAAGAGTCAACAGACCAATGAGAGAAGAGCACCTCATGCACATTTCCTTAGGGATTGTTTTCAAATAAAAATCCTGGGTCCAGTCAAACTCTGGAAGAGTCTTCTGAAGGCACTGTTGGTGGTTAGGGACTTGGAATGATTTTGAGCCAGGATCCTGTAAACTGTGATTGTTTCTGTGGCTTTGTCTTAATTGACTTATTAAAATTCACCCAGGAACACACTCAAAACAGGTTCTGTAAAGAGAGATTTTATGCCTTTTGCTGTTCAAATAAGAGCAAAACTAAAACATGGTCTTTATACTAGCTCAGTGGCCTAGAGGTAGTGTCCTCCCTGAGACTGGGAGATGGTGGGTTCAAATCCACAGGCGGGGTCATGACTTTAAAAATGGGACCCAATGCCTCCGCTTGACACTCGGCACAAAGAGCTTCGATTGGGGGGGTAAACCACCAAATAGTCTTCACTAATTTCTCTGACATGAAATGAAACAGCCTTCAAATTCTTTAATTAAACCAGATTTTATATATTTTATGTCGCTGTATATTTTTTTATTAATGCTGTAATTATATTTTTATTTTTGTTACAGTAGATGGAAAAGTATTTTTTGCTTTTATTTTGAAATATTATCCGAAATCGGTGGGTTACGCACAACGGATGTAAGTGCTGCTGACTTAACGTACTACGTAGACGCATGACGCACAAGCTCGAGGCGCAGCAGCAGAAGCACACTTGCTGGAGAAGGCACGCGGAAGAAACATCCTTCTGGCAAGTCTAGATAACGCTTTCAGAACAAATCTTCACGCAATTCTGGAATCTTCGACAGCGATTCGGTCTACAGGTGGAGGTAAGTAGCCGCTAGTTACGTTAGTTTTGTTAGCAACGTTTGTCGGTGGAGTTGTTGCGTGTTAGCTACGCCTTTAAAATGAGACGGTCCAGAGTTTGGATATTTTCAGAGTTTATGGACGAAAAGTAAAAATTAACGAGTTAATGAAAACGTCGTTTTTACGTTACTGTTTAATAATATGTGTGTTGAAAATGTGTGTGTCGTTTGAAAATACTGAACAGGAAAGACGTGACTTTTCTGTCATTAATATTAAACCTGTTTGTTCTAAATCAATAATAAGATAACAAGACGGTCATTTTTAATGTTTTGAGGCAGTAAAACTACTGAAAATCGTAATTTTGTTAGCAAGCGGGTCAGAAAACTGCATAATTTCTTTTCCTGTTTACTGTTTGTAGCTCTGTGCCACAGCGCCATCTGGCGTTTAAAACCATAATCACAAACAACTTTTTATCTGTTTGAGTAAGTACAGTAATGTGGATTTTTACATGTAAATATTTCATTGTTTGTGCTTGTAGGCACAACTACAACCGTTTTCTTAAAGAAATATATTTATTCCATGCCTGATTTCTGTGCACAGGTGTTTTTTGTTCTTCGGTGGCAGGATGCAGCCAGGTGAGACGATCATTGAAGCCATTTGCAAGCTCAACATTTCTACTAAATTCACTTTGATCCATTTTCTGTTTTCAGAGCCTTCAGACAAAAGCCAGTTGTTCAACTCTCTGAAGTCTTATCTCAACGACAAGACCAGAAGACAGCCCTACATTGGTTTGTAGCTGCAAATTTGTAGCCTTTGTAGCTCCATTGACGGGTCTCAGTTGTGGGGCGGGTTCTACCGTTGTCTTTCAAATGATCTCCGCATTCCACTGGACAATGAATGTGACATCCTCTTGTTTCACTCTGTTGCATCATCCCACCCACCAGGCATATAGAGTGCCCTGATTGGCCCACAAAGCGGATAAAGATCTGTGATTTGTTCACTAAGCAGATAGAGCACTATGATTGGCCCACCATTATGGACCAATCACAGCTCTTTATGTGTTTGAAACCCCTCTAGAGAGCTGTGATTGGCTAGCCAGAGTCCTGGTAGGAGCTGCGGAGGTTCCAATGGAGTATGCCTAGACCAAACTTTGCAACGCAAGAATTTGGTCTAGTTCACTAGGCTAGCAAATTTGTGCTATAAGTGCTTAATTTCTTATTCAGACATTTTTGTTGGATTTTGTGTGCGTGTGTGTGTGTGTATTCAGGCCTGCGCAGCATCTTCGAGTGTGTGAATGTGGGCTCGGACAACAGAGAAACCTTGTACTTGTGTGAGGTCTGCGTTCGCCGGGTCACCAAGGCCGATATCCGGAACCACATACAGGGAAGTCGCCACATCTTCAGCTACATCGTAAGCAGCATTAAAGAAAAGTCATGATTGTACTCGTATGTGCTGCTTTGGATACACTTTTAATAGACAACGCTCTTCCCATCAGAAAACCTGTCATCCCCATTTGGCGTATAAGTGGCAGAAGGACGCGGATCTTTCGATGCTGGCTAGGCCGCTGATAGAGTTGGCCACGGTTGTGGAGAGAAAAGAGGGAACCGGAGAAGTCCAGGTAACTTTTTTCGGTCCTTTTCGTTTGAACCAGAAAGCAGACGAGCGATTCACTGAATGTGCTTTTTTTTTTTTTTTCTTCCATTAAAGTTGTTTGAAGTTCCTGATGCTGTTTACCAGAAGATGGCTACAGAGAGTGAACATTACGGTTAGCGAACTTGTTTAGTCGAGCTTATTTTTGTCTGACATCCAAATGCTTTTGCTGATTTGAAACTTTTAGGTGACAAAAAAAAGCATAAATGAACAAAATCAGCAACATTTTATGTCTTCTCTCTTTAACGCCACAGCTGTAGCTCTGATAAACGTCTTACGAGACAGAGGGGCGAATCAGGGAGTCTTCTCAGAAATGCTCTCCTTACATTATCCCGTCGAGTCACAGAGGGTCGTTCTGCTGACACAAACCCAACCAGAAGACACGAAACCGCACAAGGTGTCGGCACAAAACGAAGGTCTACGACGTCCTCCAGCACCTCATACGAAGAACACTCAGACGTCATCCAAGAACAGCAGGAGCTCTGTGGAGGACTTCTCAGGGGGCACACCTCCGATTGGTGAGCTGAGAAAAAAGCTTTTGTTCCGCCTTCAGAGGAAGATCACGTCTCCCCAACAGGCCGAAGTCACGATAAGCTCATTTATTGGTTTCCAACAGGTCTTTCTCGTGTCGTTGGGTTTAAAAGTGAATGTGGGAGATTGCAGTGTTTCCTGTGTCACTGCTGCCGCGTCAGATCCAGCACGCGTGACATCACCGATCACCTGACCAGCTCCTCTCACCTGTTCAACTACCTGGTAGGTTTGTTCGCGGTTTAACGCACAGAGCCTCCGGAGCAGCTACTACAGCGCAGGTGTGACTTATAGATGGAAACGCACCCCAGCTTACTGGAGGGGATGAGTGAGAATTCTGAAGCCAACTTCCATCTTCTCCCATCTCTGGCTCACAAAGTGGAACAACTGGAGGGCGGAGGACAGATGGAGGTATCAGTTTTTCCCTTTAGCCGCTCTTAAAGGTTCGTCAGCTCTTAATCAACGAAGAGAAACTCAAAATCTCGTCTAGTTTAGTGAATAAATGCTCCAATAATGCATATCTGTAAGTGGCAAAAAGGTTAAACCTCTGAGGTTTAGTTGTGTTTAAGGAAGCACCTTCTGCTTAGTGCCTGATTTAGTGTAAAATAAAAACTACAGAAGACCCACGAAGGTGCTTGTCTGCTCATTCGGGTGTTGGAGGAAAGGGTTCTGCAGTCATTAAAGAGCAAGTCACCCCCATATCAACTTGTACTTCTGATAAACTATATAAATGTGTGTCTAATCGTGCTGCAGACACGTGTAGTCAGTAGTTTTGCACTTTAGTGCATTTTGGTTAAAATTTAAGTTTTCTGTCTAAAACTGTCAGTGTTGTGCCGTCGTCACATAAAAACTCTGCACTGCAGTTGAATTTAAATCTGCCACCGCTATTGGCTAAGAGGTACCCTAGAATGTTAGCTGGTACATTATGATGTCACAATGTCATTGTGATCCTGTGTGTGTGTGTATTTGTTAGCGGCTCCGCCCTCTCGGTCTGCTAGGCAACAGCATTTGTTGCATTTTTCAAACAGGAAGTGGGAGTGGAGTAATACTCTGGTAGGGGGTGACTTGCTCTTTAAAGAGCAAGTCACTTCAAATCAACATTTTTTTGCTGATGAACTATATAAATGTGTGTCTGATCATGCTGTAGACAAGTGTAGTCAATAATTCGGCATTTTAGTTCATCTTAGTTAAAATTTAAATATTCTGCCTAAAACTGCCAGCGATGCACCGTCGTCAGGTAAAAACTCAGCACTGCATTTGAATTTAAATCTGCCATCGCTATTGGCTAAGAGGTACACTATGATGTTAGATGGTACATTATGATGTCACAATGTCGTGAGTGTGTGTATTTGTTAGCGGCTCCACCCTTTCGGTCTGCTAGGCAACAGCATTTGTTGCATTTTTCAAACAGGAAGTGGGAGTGGAGTAATACTCTGGTAGGGGGTGACTTGCTCTTTAAGCACAGATTTAGGGACTGGATCATGGCAGGGTGTTCTCCACAACCCTAGAACCTTTTGGGTCAGCCGGAGGTTAAAGACGAGCTGCAGAATCCAACATGGCTGATCCTCGAGGACTCTTTAGTCTCTCCAGCTGCGCCTCTTACGGCTGACCCTTAACTATCAGGACAAACTTGAGAATAAGGGACATAAATTAAAATTAGATCATTTTTTTATGTAAAAAAAATTCTCATTTTTAAATTTTTAAAGACAGAATCTTGAAATAAATTTGAGACTAGAATTGTAATTGCTGAGCGGGACATGTCTCCGGGTCTGCAGCTGTGTACTATTGTAGGGATCACACAGGGGGAGAGCGGGTTTCATCGAATCTTTATTTCTGGGTTGAAGGATGGCTCAAGAAAATAACTTATATTTCATAAAAAATGACGCCTCATAGCGCCAACGCCAACTTTTGATCATATTTTGCGCCCATTGTTGCTCTGGAAGGTGTAAAATAGCACAATGGAGGTCTTCTAAAGATAAACAAATTCTCCACAGCCCTGGAAAATTTACCCAGATATCAAAGATTTGCACATTTTTGCCACTTGCAGATACATTGGATCATTTTCTACTAATAAATCACAAAGTAAAACATATTTCCCTCCATGTTTCATGTTACAGCTGTGCATGGTAGGAGTTATGTGAAAGTCTAATCGAATTAAAATGGCTTTATTTGTTTTGTGAAACGGTCGTGATTGCACTGGTCTCAAACATCTCATGTTCCCAGATAGTAAATGTCCCAGAATCCTTCTGTAAGCAACTCTCTGGCAAAAGTTACCACTGGTGTAAGTAGAGACGCTTTAAATCCTCCTCCCTTTAACCCTCCAACTCTTTTACTCCATCTCTGCTTCTCAGCTCTGACTTGTGAGTACAATTCATTCTACCTAAACTTGTTACTGAAATTCTCACCTCCGTTTTCTTAGAATAACACAACCTGGTCAGGGTTTCTGCTGCGTGTGTGTGCGTTTATGACATGTTTAGGTACCGATGATTTAACACGACTCAAAGTACTTTAGAGTGTCGTCGTTCTCTGTGGCCTTTTTTGTTTGTTTGTTTTTCGTTATTAAGGTTTGACGATGCAGTCGAGTGGGTGGGTTGACCTCAACGTCCCAGTCAAAAAAGAAGCTGTCAAAGGTGCGTTTTTCCAGCGTCTACATCCTGTTTTTGATCACCGTCACCTGCCTCTGGAACGCGAAAAGCAGGAGAAAAAGGTTTTTTTAAAGAGCAAGTCACCCCCAAATCAACTTTTTTTTCCTGATAAACTATATAAATGCATGTCTAATCATGCTGCAGACACGTGTAGTCAGTAGTTTAGCACTTTAGTGCATTTTAGTTAAAATTTAAATTTTCTGCCTACAACTGTCAATGTTGTGCCGTTGTCAGGTAAAAACTCTGCACTGCATTTGATTTTAAATCTGCCACCGCTATTGGCTAAGAGGTACCCTAGAACGTTAGCTGGTACCGTATGATGTCACAATGTCGTTGTGATCCTGTGTGTGTGTGTATTTGTTAGCGGCTCCGCCCTCTCGGTCTGCTAGGCAACAGCATTTGTTGCAATTTTCAAACGGGAAGTGGGAGTTGAGTAAGACTCTGGTAGAGGGTGACTTGCTCTTTAAAGGTGCAATTTGTAATTATTCTACAGTGAAATAATCACAAAACGGTCTAATGTGTCAAACATGTTGGAGGGAATGTCGGGACTGATCTGAGACACATTTTATTCTCAGCCAGCAGGGAGGTTGCTAGTTTTTCTACTTTAGAGAAAGGAAAAAAAAAACTAAAGAGGGACGAAGTTACTGTTTACACTCTTAAGTTTGAGGATGCTGAGTGTGCCGAGCTAACAAGCCCTGGCAAATCAGCATAACATTACTGCAACGGTGCACCTTATAAATGTGCCATGGCGGCATGGCGATGCATGAATTTTGAAACATTCCTTCCGCCTTGCTTGGTAGTAATATTGCGGTAATTGTCTGTCCTATAAACAGCGAATGCGTCTGGCCGTAAGAGAGGGCGGTGCCATGATCACTTAAGGAGTTACTGTTGAGCTCCGACCGGTAACTATATTGAAAATGAAAGTAACCACGGACAATAAATTTTACTTTTGTAAATGGAAGCAGATGAAATGATAAGCTGAAGCGATGCAGCGCTCCATGAGCTTCTCTCTGTTAGAGGCGGTGCTCAGATCACCAGAGACTGCACAGGGACTGTGGAGGGCAGACATCTTTAGGAGCGGCTTGTCAAAAAAACGTAACGCAAGTTACGGCCAAGATAATCGAGTGTGCACGGTGGTGCAGAGACTGCCCCCATGCCCCCTTTATACCGCCATCACGTAGTAAAAAGGACACAATTGCACCACGTTACCACCACAGTCTGACCATATATCGCTCCCTGATGCCGCCACGGCGTTGCAGCAAATTGACATTATTGCTTTGTAAATCGGCTATGGTGGTGCATGCATTTGTAATTGGACACCGACAGGCAAATGGCTCCAGAGTTGTTTAAAGCACCGAAGCCAGTAAACAGGAGTGACCCAGAAGTTATTTCTTGTACCCCTAAAAAGCCACAATATATTTTAGTTTTATCTAATATCGGGTAAAGAAGGCTAGAGGCTAATGTTGAGCTAACAATGCTAATGGTGATTTAAATACAACTAGTCTGCTTTAAAAATATCTCAAGCTACTTTTACAATTACCAACAACTCAATATTACAGTGAAATGTATGTGTGAAGTGAACAATGAGTCAATCGTGACGTTTTAGAGGAAGAAAGAAGAAAAGATCCTTTATATAGCGCTTCAGGATAAAAATGACATGGCGCTTTTACTTCCTTTAATGAGTCATTCAGAACATCAAGCTAACAGCTAGACGACGCAACACTTCCTTTAATGCCGGAGACAAATGACCGTAATACGTGTGGTAAGTGCTTCCTACCGCAAAACATCCAAGAGTGCTAACACCTGATGTACTCATCTACTTGTCATCTTACTGTGTGTGACTGGTCTGATTCATCTAGAGTCTTCTGGTGCTGATTCCTAACCGGCAGCATCCATGAAACTCAGAACGACAGCGAGAACGTCAGAATTTTGCTCAGAAATCAGCTGCAGTAACCAAATTTGACCACAGGGTGTCAGACTTGCAAATTGCACCTTTAAGTTTTAGCAAACTGAAACTCTGGTTGGATTTTAATGAACTTTAAGTCTGTAATTGCATTTATCTCCGCTTTCTTAACAGTGGTCTTAGTTTAAAAAGTATTCCTTTAAGCTTCATTTCATTTTTCAAGAATAAGTTTTGTTGAGATGCACAAAAAAAAAAAAACAGCCGTAAACAAAAATCTGAGTTTCCCTCGGTTGGTAAACCCACGCTCGTTACTTGCTAGCTTCTTTTTGAGAAACATCAATTTCAAATAAACCAGAACCGAAAGAAAACTCGTGTAAACATCGAGTTCTTCTAAACCAGAATCTGTGCGTCTCTAGTTTTTTGACTCGTTGTTCTATTTTAAAGGTGTGGCCAAGCCTGCAGAGTCGAGGATAAACACCATTGCCGTGGTGCGACGAGCAAAGAAGAAGAAGAGGAGGAGGAAGGGAGAGATTAATACAGTGTTCAGCATACGCATGCCTGTCCATAAAGGCGCCGTCTTGGTGGAGAGGACGTCTTTCAACCAGGGAGACCTCCATGGGCTGCCTGCTTCATCCTTATCTCACCCGGGTCCTGTTTCACGGGCCGACTGCGAGACTTTAGAGATCAACCAAGAGGAAATTCCTTCAGAGGTGGACGGTTCACCGTTGAAGCAGCAGGTAGAGGAGGATTATGGTGGATTTGCAGCAGAAGAACAAATCAAAGTCACCATTTCTCAAGATACAAGTGAAAACTTCCCCCCGTTTGTGGAGAGCGAGTATGATGGACGTGGTTCTGAGGAAAGATCCGGACATAACGGGTACGGAGACTGGATTAATGAAGGAGCTTGGAGCGAGAGACCGTTGCCTCCTGAGCACCACGGTAACGGCTGGTCTGACTCTCACTACGGACGGGAGTGGGGGGATCCTGGTCTGCAGTCCGGACTGAAACAACCGAGACACGAGGCGGGAAACGGGAACACACACTCCGGTTCATTTGAGCGTTACGGACGGCAGCAGCATCAGACGGCGTGGGCTGGCTGCGGGCCTCGTCCGGGCAGCCCGCGCAGGAATCCCGACTTGTCCGGTGAAGTAGAATCGTTTATAGAAACCGCTCGGACAAATGTGCAGACTTACTCGGGGGGTGCTCCGTCTCAGAGCGGCAGCATCTCCGAGCCCAGTTTCATCAGCTGGATCCCGTTAGATTACAGCCGGTACCAGACCGCTCCGCAGGACTACACCACTCCGTATGCAGACCATCACATCAGCCAGATAAACCAGGTGTGCACGTTTTACTGCAACCACCACCAGACTGGCTACGACACAACCTCCATCCACCACCCAGCTGGCCCGGTGAGCGGCAGCGGTTATGGAGAAGCCGCCGGCTGGAGTTCGATGCATCCGAATGCTTTCATTCAGCCCGGGGTTTACGGCCCCGGTTCCGATGTTTACTTCAGAGCTGGAATTCCCTACTGAATGGAAGCACTTCCTGAATCTCCCTGGGATCTGATCACATTTTGGCCTTCAGGGATGTTTAAAACAAGTTTACCTCATTTCTCTATTACGAATCTTCTACTGAAGGAAGTTTGACGTTATTATTTGACTAAACATATTTAGATTAAAATAGAGAAACTTGATTTGTGTTCATCTTGGATTAAAGTTTGAACAGTTAAACTGAAGGCCAGATTGTGAAAGATGCATTATGCCTTTTGCAGGTGGATGTTGCATTATTTTCTTTTAAAACTGACCGTCATTTAATAGAAACCCGAACAAAAGTCTTGTTTTGATCCTACCAGAGTTTAGGATGTTTGCTCAGAAAACATGTTTTATGTTTGAATGTTTCAGGTCGGAGTGTTCCAGTTGGAAAAAACAACAGCTGAATGTGTTCACGCTCACGTTTTACACGGATAATTGTGTTCGTGTTAACTTCAAAGAACAATTAGCTGTTCAGTTTATTCAATTCTGTTATGTTGCCACTATATGTGTTTATTTTAGTATTATCTATCAGCAGTGTTAACGTCAGTGTTGGGATGTTCGTGTGTTTAGAAGTTATTTGTTTTCTGTGCACCTTAATTTTTTCCTTATCTTTACAATCTGATCATTATTGCAGTGATTGTTTTTTTTTTGTATTGTGTAATGTTTTGGTTTAGTTGACCCGTTTTACTCCAAATGGAAGAAGAAAATCTTTTTTTGTGGCTGCTCCTGATAAAAGATTCAAAATGAGGCGATGCTGCATAACGGAATGTGACGATCAATAAAAATGCAAACATTTCCAAATCCTGCTTTATTTCTGTTTTGCATACGATTGCTGGTTTTTAGATGGTAAACAAATATATTGGGAAATGAATGTTGCCGTGGGAACAAAAAACAAAATAACACCAACAAAGTCATTATGTACAATTATATTGGAGATTAAATTATATATATATATATATATATATATATATATATATATATATATATATATATATATTACAGGGAGTGCAGAATTATTAGGCAAATGAGTATTTTGTCCACATCATCCTCTTCATGCATGTTGTCTTACTCCCAAGCTGTATAGGCTCGAAAGCCTACTACCAATTAAGCATATTAGGTGATGTGCACCTATGTAATGAGAAGGGGTGTGGTCTAATGATATCAACACCCTATATCAGGTGTGCATAACTATTAGGAAACTTCCTTTGGCAAAATGGGTCAAAAGAAGGACTTGACAGGCTCAGAAAGGTCAAAAATAGATATCTTGCAGAGGGATGCAGCGGTCTTAAAACTGCAAAGCTTCTGAAGCGTGATCATCGAACAATCAAGCGTTTCATTCAAAATAGTCAACAGGGTCGCAAGAAGTGTGTGGACAAACCAAGGTGCAAAATGACTGCCCATGAACTGAGAAAAGTCAAGCGTGCAGCTGTCAAGATGCCACTTGCCACCAGTTTGGCCATATTTCAGATCTGCAACATCACTGGAGTGCCCAAAAGCACAAGGTGTGCAATACTCAGAGACATGGCCAAGGTAAGAAAAGCTGAAAGACGACCACCACTGAACAAGACACACAAGCTGAAACGTCAAGACTGGGCCAAGAAATATCTCAAGACTGGTTTTTCTGAGGTTTTATGGACTGATGAAATGAGAGTGAGTCTTGATGGGCCAGATGGATGGGCCCGTGGCTGGACTGGTAAAGGGCAGAGAGCTCCAGTCCGACTCAGACGCCAGCAAGGTGGAGGCGGAGTACTGGTTTGGGCTGGTATCATCAAAGATGAGCTTGTGGGGCCTTTTCGGGTTGAGGATGGAGTCGAGCTCAACTCCCAGTCCTACTGCCAGTTTCTGGAAGACACCTTCTTCAAGCAGTGGTACAGGAAGAAGTCTGCATCCTTCAAGAAAAACATGATTTTCATGCAGGACAATGCTCCATCACACGCATCCAAGTACTCCACAGCGTGGCTGGCAAGAAAGGGTATAAAAGAAGAAAAACTAATGACATGGCCTCCTTGTTCATCTGATCTGAACCCCATTGAGAACCTGTGGTCAATCATCAAATGTGAGATTTACAAGGAGGGAAAACGGTACACCTCTCTGAACAGTGTCTGGGAGGCTGTGGTTGCTGCTGCACGCAATGTTGATGGTGAACAGATCAAAACACTGACAGAATCCATGGATGGCAGGCTTTTGAGTGTCCCTGCAAAGGAAGGTGGCTATATTGGTCGCTGATTTGTTTTTGTATTGTTTTTTAATGTCAGAAATGTATATTTGGGAATGTGGATATGTTATATTGGTTTCACTGGTAAAAATAAATAATTGAAATGGGTATGTATTTGTTTTTTGTTAAGTTGCCTAATAATTATGCACAGTAATATTCACCTGCACACAGATATCCCCCTAAAATAGCTAAAACTAAAAACTACTTCCAAAAACATTCAGCTTTGATATTAGTGATTTTTTTTCTTGGGTTCATTGAGAACATGGTTGTTGTTCAATAAGAAAATTGTTCCTCAAAAATGCAACTTGCCTAATAATTCTGCACTCCCTGTGTATATATATTATTACTTATTACTCTCTATATATATTATTACTTAAGTGTATATATGTATATAAAAATATATGTATGTGTATGTGTATATATATATATACATATGTATTTTAATACATATATAAATACTTAACGCATTTTAAAAGCGAAATTCGTAATTTCCTATCGCCATGAACGCAACATTTAAACGGAACGCGGAACCTTGTGCTACGTCTTTCTTCCCAGCGGAGGCAGGAACGGAGGTACCCGAGCAGCTACTGTTAGCATGAACAACCAGGCTGTGGCACAGCAACAAAAAATCTAGTTTGGATGGCGAAAACTTATTTTGAGCGCGTAGCTTGCTCGAGAAACGTTTCTTTTAGTGGGTAACCCATACATCTGCACCTCTGCGGTGTCTCGTTGCCCCTCCGGATAATCCCGTCGAGATGTCCGCTTTCTCCGAGGCGGCTTTAGAGAAGAAACTATCCGAGCTTAGCAACTCCCAGCAAAGTGTGCAAACGCTGTCGCTGTGGCTCATTCACCACAGAAAACACTCGAAGACGATCGTCACCGTGTGGTTCAGCGAACTCCGGAAAGGTGAGGCTGACCGACCGAGTTAGTTCCTCCGAAAAGCGCCGCTGCAAGTCAGAAACATGCCAGTTGATCCAGTTTAGCTCAAGCTAAAGCTACACCACTAGTTACCGTTTTAACGTCAAACAGACACCAGAAATATTACAGAGTCCTGCAGAAATTAGAATTAAATTTTTATAGGAAAATGAAAACCGAAAAGTCTTATAAAAGGGGGGGAAATTAAAAAAATAACAGCAGAAATCCTGTTTGGTGTTTTGCAGAAATTCATCAGAGGTGAAAATCATTAAGAACATTTGGAATTAACTTTTAAAAAATCAGGATTTACTCTGAAAATACAAATATTCACTTCTTCAGGTTTTCATGGTTGATTCCTCCTCATTTCTGAGTCTTGCACGCTTTTTTCCACATTTATTTTTTGAGTAGCTTTCACATCGTTGGCATGAATTCAGTTCACAGAAATGCACAAAAGTTGGATTAAATGTTGCAGAATAATCCAGGATGTGATCTATTTTTCAGTGCATCGCCATGTGGACACAAACGATTCTGTTTATTTAATTGGATTGCTAAAGGGGGAACCCAGAAGTTCAAACTGTTAATGGGGAACACATAAGAGAGACGCAATTTGTACAGATAATCACGGATTCACGTGCACATGTGCACATTTTTAAAAACCACAGACAGCTAAGCAACACTGGTGTTGTGTCAAAAGGTGTTCCTCATCCTGTGTGTAGCCTGTCACGCCTTGTAACACTCTCTCCTCTCTGCTTTTTAAGTTGGGCGAATCAAACCAGATTAACACTCGAAAACACGTTAATTTGTGCTAGATTACAGCCTCGTTTGGTCTCTGTGGAACTTTTATGATCGTTTCCAGCAATTTTGCATGTGAGAGTCGGTCTGAAGTGTCATAAATTTTTTACTTTTATCAGAAACGGACAGATTTTAATCCTGTATGGGATTAAAACATCCTAAACAAACTTCTGTTTATCTATAGAATCTAGATTTGATCAGGGAACTAAACTGAACAGGAATGAAAAACAACGAATACTCGTTAAAGGTGTGCTTGACTGAGAAAACATTTTGTAATTATTATTTCTGATTATAATCGATCGCTCTGAGTTTTTCATGCAGACTGAACATGAAAATAGTCTCCTACACCTATCTCCTGCTTTAGCTTCTGATGGAAAATAGACCGTGAAACTCTAGGATTAGAAAATCCTGACAGATCTACGTCAAACTGTGAATTTGCGTTCATAGCTTCGCCCATCTCGACTCGCGCCCGCCCACAGGATGGCTTTTAAAAAAAAATTAGCGGGCGGAGAGAGTCTTGAGCCCCCTTCAGACTGGCCATGAAGAACGGAAATGTTCCGGACTCTGTCCGTAAGACCTTTGTGTCTGAATACAAACATCCGGATAACTTGTTCCGGAATTTATCCGGACGAAGCCCCTAGTAACAGGTCCGGACTTGTTACGGACAGGGTGGCTGCTTCAGACTGGTGAGGTAGAGTTCCGGACAAGGGGGAGGGGGGGGAGGAGGGGACCGGGGGACGCCGTGCGCACCTAGATAGCCCGCTGCTGTAGCATGCGGCGAACCACGGCAGCTCGCCTCCTACGGTACCGCCTAGACGCGCGACGGAGCGCTTCACACCGCTTCAGTGATTCCTTTAACCATTGAGCTTCATCATCCAGGTCTCCTATGCATCTTCGTGTGCGCAGAATTATGCTTAAGCGCCTCGTGATTTTTATCTTGAGAGGTGCTATAGAAATGATATTTTCTTCTTCTTCTTCTTAACATAAGTCCGATTCTTCCCCACCCAACCCCCGCCGCCGTCAGACATCTGGAACTTGTCCCTGCTGTGTGAACGCAGCCGAAAGGACAAGTTCCGGTACAAAAGTGGTGTGTCTGAAAACACAGTTCCGGTTAAAAACCGGATTGAATTGTCCTCAAATGTTCCAGAATGTCTGTCTGAAAAGGGCCTTAGTGATAGTGACTTCGCGACATGGCTGAACGTGTTCTGTTAGCCAATCAGAAGCTAGGTGTGTGCATATCATTAATAATAATGAGTAATCCTGCTGTTTACAGCAGCTAACCTCTGCATTTCACACCTGGACAATCCCGATTCCAATTCCTTCTTTCGATTCCGGTTCCTATCGATTCCCGATTCCGATTCTTTCAAGACGCGACATGTTTTACACGAGCCAGCTAACCACAGGTCCTACTTGATAAAATAATCTTAACTTCAACATGAATTTTAATTCTATGAACAACAACATCACCTTCATTTAGACAAAAACGTGTTTTGGAGGAAAAAAGAAAAAGACTTGCAGCACAGCCAGTGTGTTTGTTTCTGACCACAACCAAAGTCTGGAAGAAGCCTCTGGGATGAGAGGCTAAACGTCTCCAACATATCCAGGACCGTCCAGCTGTTTTCAGCTAAAACTCTCGGGATGATCACGTCCAGGATGACTGAGAACTACACCTCCATGCTGCAGCAGCATTCAGTCACAACAGGAAGTGAAACTTAATCGTAGCTGGCCGCGTCTGACTGCTGACGCTCCGTGTGTGTTTTTATTTCTGCAGTGAGACAAACTCACCTCACACCGTCCAGAGTTTGTTCTTTAGAGCTTCTGTTAAATCCACCGTGTTGACGTATTTAACACGTTTCCTCTACGCTGCAGGAGTTAGTTTACGTTACGGAGGAAAAGTTCGGCAGACGCGTTTGTTTATATCTGGGGGGGGGGGGGGGGAGAGACTCGCGCCGCACACACAGCTGGTGTGATCAGCTCTGAACAGCGTTGATCACAATTTGCAGATCACGTTTATTTTTCACGGAGATCATCCGCGGATTCCTCTTCCGTCGGCATTCTAGGAATCGAGTAAAAAACTTTGAACGATTCCGGGAAAAATTAACAATTGGAACCGGTTCCAGTCGATGCCCAACCCTACGAGCATCTTAGCTTTTTTTAATGACTCATGAGGTGTTGATTTACACCAGAGAACACTGAAAAGTTATTGAATAAACAAGTAAAGCACATTTTAAATGAAATGCAGATTCGAAACTCGGCTGCGGCCTTTCTGCGTGGAGTTGCGTGTTCTCCCCGTGCATGCGTGGGTTTCCTCCGGGTACTCCAGTTTCCCCCGCAGATCACAACGTGCCCTATAGGTTATAAATTGTACGTCGCTTTGGATAAAAGCGTCTGCCAAACAAATAAACATAAACATAAATGAAAACAAGTGATTAAGGCTCGTTTATCCGCACTTGTCCTCCACTTGATGTTTTTTATTGAAGACCATAAACCTCAACCCTCAAATGATTTCTTTCATTATATTTTTTTGTTTTGGCGTCGCATATGTTCAGCCTAACAAAGAGACTTTATAAAAATATTATTTAACATCATTTTTTTCACTATTTCGATATAATTTATTAAAAAAAACACAAAGAAAAGATTTCATCTGCTGAGATAAACTTTTATTATTTGCCAAGATTAATTCCTAGAAGCAGCTTCTGTTAAATCTGGTGGAGTGAGCTGATGTGGCCGTTTTGAGCTTTTCTAAAAGGATGCCAGGTGTTTATTTAGCCGTAGCTAATAACGGCTGCTCTTTTCCCTGTAGAGTTTTCTCACGCTCCTAATGACGCCTCGAGTGAGTTTTGTATTTTAAGAGTCTGTCGGGAGCGAAGGGTGAGCGGGTTTAGATGGCAGCAGAAATCCGTACATCAGAACACAAACAGCTGTGTTCGTCTGGCTTGGAAGTTATACTAACGAGCACCGATGGCTCCCAGCTGCAGCGACCGCTCACGCCAGGCCCTTATTCACATGTTTTGTTTATCTGTGTTTGCTCTCGTGCAGCTCAGGTGTCCCGTAAGCTGACCTTCCTCTACCTGGCCAATGACGTCATCCAGAACAGCAAAAGGAAAGGACCCGAGTTCACGCAGGATTTTGCGCCGGTCATCGTGGACGCATTCAAGCACGTTTACAGGTCAGGGAGGAGAGGTCTTCTCTCTAAGTGTCGTGCGGTTTAAGAAGGCGTTTGAGAGTCCATGTGTTTGTTTTGTTTTTGTTCAGAGAGGGCGAGGAGAGCTGTAAGAAACAGCTGGGTCGAGTTTTATCCATCTGGCAAGAGAGAGCTGTTTATGAGAACAACCTGCTGGAGCAGCTGTCACAAGTCCTGTGTACGTTCTCCGCGCCGCTGAAATCCTTTTAGCTAAAACCGTCGAGCTGAAATTCTCTCTGATTTTGTCACAAATGTCAGACGGAGAAAATAAAGCTAAGAAAAGGTCGTACGAGGAAATCCACCCTGACGAGGGCTTCACTTCCAGTCGCTCCCCAGCTGATCCGCCACAGGTGACCCCTTGCTTGCTGCGCCTCCTCTCTGGTGACGCTGGTGACGTGCACTCAAACACCTTCTGTTTCAACCGCAGACCGCCGAGTTGATACGAGCCTTGCAGGAGCTCGAAAACGCCGCCTCCAGCGACTCGGTGCTACGCCAGCGCATCTCATCTCTTCCCGCCGAGGTGCAGGATACGTCGCTTCTTCACCGGATCACAGGTGGGACTTAACGCACCTTTTGTCTTACAGCTCTGGGGCTTTTCCGACAGCACTACTCAGCGTTACTTGGATCGGTTCGCTTCGACAGCCTTTTCCACGAGCCTGGTTCGGTATTTTCCCCCAACTTTTCAGTCCCTGCTTTGTTACGGTTCCTATCGTGATGACTCGGTCTGAAAACGTAACGCCGGTGACCGCCGGCCACTGATTGGCTAGGGGGTGGAGTCACTGGTTGTTCAAGAGCCTGCAGCCACTTCCTGATTCGGAGTCTGAGCAGAATGTTCAAGAATGCTGCCAGCTGTACCTGTGTAGCCTTCAACCTCAGCTGCTCAGGAGTGGGGATAGAATAGAATAGACTTTATTGATTCCCAAAGTGGGAAAATTCACTCCTTAAAGTGACAGTGTGTATTTTCCTGGCGATAGGAAGCTGTAGATGCCTGCATTGGTGCAAGCAATCTGTTATTTTTGTGGTGGAGTAAAACCTTACCAACGGATGCCCATTAGGGTCAAAAAGCCCTGGGGAGTACAAGCTTCAGCAAAATGACAAGCACATCAGACTCCCTTTCATCAGTGGTAATGAGTGAAGAGGTAAACGTGTAAAATCACATTTACGAGTGGTGAAAGTTTAGTAACCGCTTGTTCCAAATCAGTAATTGTATTTTGTCCTCAAGGGCTCCCGTAGAAGGAAACATGGCATCTAAAATGGCGTCGCCCAGAGACTTAGACCCGCCCCCATTTATTTTAGACCTGATTTTTATGGTTATATGTTATGAAGCCGCCAATATTTTTCAACAACTAGGCGTCATTTCATTCATTTTCAACAAAATTTTGATGGATATTTCTAGAAATGAATGATTAAAAACTACATATTGTCCCTTTAAGGCAGTGCATACACTTAAGAGTATAGAGAAAAAATAAGGGCGTTAGGCTATTATTGCAACCTTCAGCGATTAACAGGATGAATAAAATAGATAAAAATAGAAAAGTGTCTCTTGTCTAGGATGTGATGTGAGTTCCTGGTGAACTGATCCAGTGAGTTCACAAGCTCATGTGAGGAACGGGTGGGGGGAGTAACCGTCTTCAGGGGAGTGTGAGAATCTTCACCCTTCAAGGCCGAGTCGGGGAGCCAAAGTCCGATAACAGGAATTGTTTTGGAACGGGCTAGAGACGAGTTTACCTCTGCCTTCTGCTGTCTCAATGCGACGTTTTTTTAATGTTGAACATCCTAAACATCCACAAAAGTAAAAATTCTTAGTGACATTTTTCCACTTTTACAATAAGCGAACTCATGATATGCAAATTTTATGACATGCATATTTTTGGCATGCATATTCATGAGTAGCTCGGCCTGCCAGACTCCTGCTCTGTTTAATTCTGCACAGAGAAAGGCTCTGGGAACTCTCCTGTACAAATAGCCCCACCCCCTGAGAATTCTAACCGAGCCAATCAGCACTGAGTAGCGTACGTCACACACCACAACGCTGCGTTTGTCGTAAACATGGCGACTGAAGCGGAGTTCGCTGCGACTCGTTCCTCTGGTCTAAATGACTTGGACACGTCTTTAAAACAAGTAGAAGCTCTAAAAGCCTTTCTTCTAAAATAATTAAAGATGTTTGCGCCGTTGCCAGACGCCTTTTTTTATTTATTTTTTTACTACAGCTGAAAACTACAGCGTAGCGCGGTACAGTCGGCGTTTCCCTCTTTTTTCTGATTGGTTATTTTTGAGCTGCCTAGTGCCTCCCTGCCTGTGAGTTACCAGACTCTTTCTCTGTGCAGAATTAAACAGAGGACGGGTCTTCAGGCCAGGCTAATTCATGAGTACTGTCAAGATGGCGGCCACGCTAATACTTACGCTCCAATAGGTGGCGCCAGTGCAGGAGGAGTTTACGTAAATGATATCTGTGGCAGCTAGCGGTTAAAAACTCCCACGAGCCTTTGCTTCAAAAGTAAAGCAGTCCAACGGGATTCTTTTATTTAATTTTGCTGCATTTGTCTCAACCAAATTTTATTATTATAAACATTCACACAAGTAACAATTCTTAGTGACATTTTCCTGCCTTCTAACAAAAATATGAATAAAAATAGAATTTTAAGTATTTTTTGATTTCCTAAGTTTAAAAAAAAAACTGTTTATTTCTCATGTAAATTTTATTTTTGACATTTATTTTAGTGAATAAAAATGACATATTGTAGATGTGTCTTCATAAACATTCTGGATTTATGAATGTAGTCGACTCCAAAAGGTCTATGAGTGCACGTTGTTTTCCAACAGCCTTTTTAAATCAATCAATCAATCAAAGCTTTATTTATAAAGCGCCCTGTCACGAAGCCCAAGGCGCTGAACATGAGAGAAACAGGTAAAAACATTTAAGTAGAAAACAAATGGGTAAAACAAGAGATAAAGAGACCAATGAAAGCAGGGAATTAAAATCAACGTAAATGAAGGCTAAACTCAAACAAATTCAGGTAACGCCAAGCGGACGAGGTGGGTTTTTACAGGGTATCCGCGGGTCCTTAAAAAGTCTTAAATTTGCTTTTCCAAATTTAAGGCCTTAAAAATCCTTAAAAATGACAAATAATCCTTAAATACAGTTTCCAAAGGTCTTAAATTACCAAAGACCCAATAAACAAGATAATTTTATTTCTATAAAATTTTCATGAATTTCTAGTTGGTTCAGGATTTTTTGTGTATGATATTGGCGTAAGCGGAACCGTACACATTCGGTTGGTTTGTGAAAGGGGGCTATTTTTAGAGGAGCATGCTAGTGGGAGCTTGCGCCATGGGGAAGTGCAACATTAATGGTAACGATGGTTAATCCCACGTTCACGACGTGGTTAGCACCGGTTCCAGGCAATAGCTGGAAATTAGAACTTAAATTTAATAAAAAAAAAAAAAAGCTTAAATTTGGTCAAAGTGGCCTTAAAAAAGGTCTTAAAAAGTCTTAAATTTGGCTCCCTTAAACCTGCAGATACCCTGTTTTAGGCGACTCTTAAAGGCTGGCAGAGATGGGGACAGCCTGACTGAGGGTGGCAACTGGTTCCAGAGTGATGGTGCTAGGACTGAGAAAGTCCGGTCCCCACGAGTACAACACCTAGAACGAGGGACAGCGAGCAGGCCTTGGTCAGAGGAGCACAGAGCGCGCGATGGGGAATGTCTGTTCAGGAATGTGGCTAGATAGGGGGAGCACTACCCTGGAAGAAATTGTAAACAAAGACGAGAAGTTTAAAGTGTAAACGATAACAAACCGTAAGCCAGTGCAGGGAGGCCAGAACCGGACTGATGTGGTCCCGTTTCCTGGTCCCAGTCAGAAACCTGGCTGCGCTGTTCTGCACAACCTGTAGGCGACGCAGTGATGATTGACCCAGTCCTGCATATAGAGAGTTGCAGTAATCAAGCCTAGAAATTACAAAAGCATGGAGTACCCACTCCAGGTGGGCTGTCGACAGCATAGGTTTGATTTTTGCAAGGCGTCTCAGATAGAAGAAACTGAACCGGATCACAGAGTTGATGTGAGCATCAAATTTAAGTCCAGCGTCAATTTTCACCCCCAGACTGGTGACCACTGATTTTGAGTAGGGAGAAAGAGGGCCAAGATCAACATAACGACCCACATTCCTGCTGTTGGGGTGAAAAACAATGAGCTCTGTCGTCTAAGGAGCTTTGAAAGAAAAGCGTCTGGACTAAGTCCAGACGCTTTTCTTTCAAAGCTCCTTAGACTACAATGACCTGGATGACTGAGAACCTTCACAGACAATGAGCTCTGTCTTTCCCTCATTCAGATGCAGAACGTTGGCCATTAGCCAAGACTTCACCTCGTTAAGACAGGACACAAAGGACTGGATAGAGAGACCTTTCTCCTGACACAATGGAGAGTAAGTCTGGCAATCGTCAGCATAGAGATGGAACGCTAGGCCATGTTTACGAAAGATTGACCCCAGAGGAAGCAAATAAATTGCAAACAAAAGAGGACCAAGGATCGATCCCTGCGGGACCCCCATTGGAGCTCCTCCCAAGAAGAAAAAACATCACCTAAGCCCCCTTCAGACAGGCCATAAAAAACAGAAATGTTCCGGACTCTGTCCGTAAGACCTTTGTGTCTGAATACAAACATCCGGATAACGTGTTCCGTAGTTAAATCGGACGATGCCCCTAGTAACAGGTCCGGACTTGTTACGGACAAGGTGGCTGCTTCAGACTGGTGAGGTCGAGTTCCGGACAGGGAGGAGGGGGAGGAGGAGGACACTAGGGGATGCTGTGCGCTCCTAGATAGCTCGCTCCTGTAGCATGCGGCAAACCATGGCAGCTCGCCTCCTACGGTACCGTCTAGAAGCGCGACGGAGCACATCACACCGCTTCCGTGATTCCTTTAACCATTGAGCGCCATCATCCAGGTCTTTTGCGTCTTCGTGTGCGCAGAATTATGCTTAACATTAGTCCGATCCCCCCCAGACATCTGGAACTTTTCCCTGCTGTGTGAAGGCAGCCGAAAGGACAAGTTCCGGTACAAAAGTGGTGTGTCTGAAAACACAGTTCCGGTTAAAAACCGGACTGAATTGTCCACACATGTTCCGGAATGTCAATCTGAAAAGGGCTTTGGTTTAACACAGAATGTCCTGTTGTGAAGATACGATCTAAACTAATCCTTATCAATATTTTATCCCTTCTTTGCACAAGAACTTTGACTAAAACTACATTTCGAGCGTTCCTGTTTGCAATAATCAGTCACATCTACGTTTAAACAAGATAAAACCAGCAAAAACTCCTGCGTCATTACCATGGAGGAAACCTTGCATCCTCTGATTTCTGCAATTTATCAGATATGACTGAATTTATGCATTAATGCAGTGATCTTGTTCCAGATAAAGAGTCAGGAGAGCGGCTCTCCCGGCTCGTGGAGGAAGCCTGCATGCTGTTGGCAGACTACAGCGGGCGCCTGGCGGCGGAGATCGATGACAGGAGGCAGCTGACTCGCACCCTAACGGTCTTCCTGCAGAGCCAGAAGGACGGCTTGGCCCAAAACGAGCAGAAACTTGAAGTGCGTAAATATTGCTTTTCTTTTGTAGCTAAATTATTTGATTTTAGTTTTGCAATTTTCTGTCGTCACCTTCAAGAAAGTCATTTTTAGCCTTTGGATCTGGTCGCTGGCCTCGTGGTGAGTATTAAACACTCGAGTTTTCTGGTTTTATTACTGATAACTCTGCAGCCTTTCCCCACAGAAATCCAGCAAAATAAAGTCTCACGTGTCTCTCCAGAAATGTTTCTTAAATGAAAATAAAACATGAAAATGACTTTTGTCGGTGCTTTTATTTAGCTCCTGTTGGAGTTTGGGCAGATTTTACTAATGATCTTTGAAATGAAAAACGCTCATAAACAGATCAGCTCAGTGCAACATAAGTAAAATTTAAATAAAAAAAAAAAAACATAAAAGTCCCAGATCTGAGAAATGAGATAATTACACACGACTTTCTAATTTGCTACACTGCAAAAACTGATTTGTGAGAGAGAAAAACGTTTGAATTGTTATGCATTTTGTCTTAATGTTAGTCTAAATACTTTTAAGTGGTAGTTTTTATCGTTTATCTCTGGAAATGTACATCAGAATGTTGAAAAAGAATGAAACGATGCCCAGCTGTTGAAAAATACTGACGACATTGTAAAATATAGTCATAAAAATCGGGTCTAAAATACATGGAAGCATGTCTAAATCCAAACGCCATCTTAAACACTGTTTCCTTCTACGGGAGCCTGTAAGGACAAAATGGATTTACTGAAACGGTTACAAATTTTCGCCATTCATCAACATTGTTTTACACATTTACCTCTTCACTCGTTGCCGGTGATGAAAGGGTCTGATGTGATTGTCACTTTGCTGGAGGTTGCACTCCCAGGGATTTTTGACCCTAATGGCCTCCCGTTAGTAAGATCTTGCTCGAGCACAAAAATACAGCTTGCTTGCAACGATTTAGGTATGTACTCCCCTTATCGCCAGGGAAACTACACACTGTCACTTTAACCCTTTGATGTATAATGGTCACTACAGTGGACAGGTACTCAAAATTGTTATTTATTTATTTTTGCTATTAAGCACAGCTGTTGAAGACTTTATTGCACTTGAGCCCCTCCATTTGGACCTCAGTAAGTCAAGCCAACATATTTCATGTTCGGAATGCACGCTGTCCATTGAGGTGGACATGTAATAAACTATTTGTAAATTATTAAATGTTACAAAATATATTTGTTGAAATTTGTTTCATTCACACCTAAAGATGAATGAAAAAAATTGTAAAAAAAAAATCATGGTTGAAGATTTCATAATTCATGCATCAAAGGGTTAAGATGAGGTAAATATTTGTTAATATGATCCAAATTTTATTGTTTTGTATTATAAAAAAACTTCCAACGGGGTAAGCAAACATTGCTTGACATAAAAATTTAGATTATTTTGGTAGTTTTAGGAATTCTACCCAAGCAACAAGTTATTTTTAATTAAACATAATTTGAATCATATTTATGAATATTTATCTTATTTTAAGTAACACTGTTTTCATAGAGAATTTATTTTCTTTTAGACAAACAATAAGACAAAATGTCTAAAAATTAGATTTTTTAAAAAGTTGTTAAGAAATCAGTTTTTGCAGTGTACCCAATTTAATCTAAACCTAAAGGGTCCTTAAAAGTAAAAACACAAGAAGTAAACGTATCTGCTATAATTTCCACATATAAAGGATAGTTTTGCTGATTTAATCCCATTTGTTGTTTATTTTTTTGGATTTACTGACTTTATTTTTCCTCCAGCTACATCAGAAACGCTAAATTTGACCTGTTTTCGACAAAAATAACATTTAGTTAAAAGTAAATAGAAATTAAAACCATTTTACGTCTTCTGTGGGAAAACATAAAGAAAGTGTCTGCAAATTCAAAATATTTAATATTTATTTAAATTTAGGATTAACATTTAGTTGCACAAACCAGGTCTGATGATTTTTTTTTTTATTCTGAAACGTTTTCAGGAATACAAGAGAAAACTGGCGAGGGTGTCGCAGGTCAGAAAGGAGCTGCGATCACGGCTGAGTGCTCTCTCAGAGGGACTCTACAACTCTTCTAAATGACTGAAGTCTCTCGTCACCACTGCTAGTGAAACTGCTGAACTCACGTCTGCTAAAACACGACCCCAGCGTCTGTCTCTGGTGATCCTGTGGTCCTTGTTCCGTCTCAGGAAAGATCCTTCCATCGACGTCTCCAGCTTTCTCCGTGTACAAGCTCGTGTTTTAATGTAAAACACTGTAAACTAAAATTAGTTAACTCTAACTCTTTGCAGCTTCAAAGTGGTCTGCCTGCTGTGGTTTTTCTATTTGTAGGGACTTAAATAAAGTAGAATTTGTATCTATTCAGGAACGCTTTAGTTAAAATAATGTTAACAGACGCGCTTCCTCGGATTGATGAAGTCATTCAAACTTAAATCACTGATTATTTTACACCACAATTGCAAAAACGGTCATAATGCATAAATCGAACCACAACATTATGTTTCTTTGTGTAAGGGTCGTCCTGATTGGTCACAATATAAGTTTGCATGTAAGTACAGTGGAGGTGTACTTCCTTTCAATCGTGTTATATGTGTCAAAGAGTTTCCAGAACAATTGACACGTTTATCTCCTTGTTTTTATGTACATGCACAAGTGAAGGAGTGTTATGTTTGATGTGTTCTCTCTCTAATGCTGTGCAGAGGCTTCACACACCTTGACAAATGTTCCGATTTCCAAAGCAAGACTAAGAAAATGTCTGTTTTTTGTAATGAAGCAGCCAAGGCTTATTAGAACCAAATAAATGCAAAATGTACCTGTTTCTGTTCTTTCTGGTTTTAAAGCTTTGGAAAACAAATTAGCTTGAAACTTTTTTTTCATGCCTCCTAACAACATTTTAACATAGTATAGCTGTAAATTGTGGAGAAAAAGTGATTCTCGCTTTTGTCCAAAAACCTAAAAGCACATTTTGGACCTTCCGGTTGTCGGTCTCACCAAACTGATGCACTTTCCTGGGTCCTCTACTCACTAGTGTACTTGGCAAAAGAGCTCCGCTGGTGTTCAGAGAAGAAGAAACAGCTGGCTGCTACCACTCCCAATTTTAGGACAAACTACCAGAGTCCCAAAGAAAAAAACATCATTTGATACCAAGGACAACAAAACATTTGGACCTAGAAATGGTGATTGGTGTTAAGCACTATCTTGTTTCCGAGGGAAGATCACAGACATATATACGTAGGTGCCCTGTGGACTGGAGCTGCTGCCAGCCGCCATCTTGGATGGGTCTTTATTCGCCCCCAGTGCATTCATTTTTACTGATACCCAAAACATTTTATCAAGCTTTTTCACAAAATCGACTCAAAGTATGAAATGTTAATAAAAATATAGTTATAATTAAATAAATAAAATTTTATATATACAATCCTATCAGGTATGCTGGAAAGGTCAATAGTAGTCCCACGTGATCTGTTTTCAGTTATGTGCCAGTTGTAGCCTGCACAAAAATGGGCATAGTTGTGCTCTCTGCATTGATTTTGGAAAGTGAGGAGACCCATCCAATATGGCGGTGATGCTGTTCCTCTCTCCAGCGTCCAATGAGGCGTCTACCTTTGGGGAAGATATCCAAGGGAAGGGGAGAATGTTCTGTGACCTTGTTGGTGTTCAAAACCTAGCTTGTTTGTAGATTCGCCATAATAGCCTTAAAGGGAGACTAGGCATTTTTGGTTTGCTTCCCCCCCCCCCCCCCCCCCCCCCCCAGTGTCCATTTTGTCAAACCGAAAGCAAAATCTCTTCGCTGTGCATTTGTCTTTTTAACAGCTGAAATGTATCCCCAGCCTTCATTAGTGTCTACAAGAGTGGTTAATCAATCAATTAAAGCAGCGGTTCCCAAACTTATTTAGCCGTGCACCCCCTTCTATGTCCCGACCATGTCGACAACCCCCCCCAGCCCCACATCAGGACATGGCTATATATATATATATATATATATATATATATATATATATATATATATATATATATATATATATATAGCCCTATAGCCAGATATATAGAAATATATATATCAGATGTCAAGCTAAACAGTCACTCGACAGACAGGGTTAAAAAAATATGATCGACCTTTTTCCCCATCACTTTCATTTTTATGTTTATGTATTATGTATTAATAAACATTCAATACATTACGATTTCCTTTGATTTAATTTTAAATAAATATTTAGAGTGCCCAGGTAGTACAAAAACAATGCAATTTATCGGTTTTCTTGAAGCAGGAACGTTTAACCAGAGCTCTCTCCTTCCTTCTGCTCTGCGTAAACCTGAACCGGTCACCTACTTGTGCGTAATCAAATGTCTATAGGGGAAAAGATGGAAAAGCTATAGCCATGAGGTTCACTTTTGCCTCAGACCGACTTATCGCTGTTTTATGGTGTGGCTGAATCTGCGATCCGCTGCCACGCAGACTGGAATAACAAATGCTGCAGTAACATGACTTGTGGTCAGGTTCATGAGGAGTCACTGGCTGGAGTGGACTTGACTTTCATACGTCATCCCAAAATAGAAGCTAATATCTTAACTTGACCTTGAATGAAAAATGTTATAAAACCTCTTAAAAGTTATTTATCATGGAGGAGGCAGCGCTCATTTCTGCCTTCAGTCTGACGGCGCCCCAGAGTTTGCGCAGCGTGCGCTTGTTGAATCAGTATGTGTGTGTGTCTGTGTGTGTGCGGCACAGCTCCACGAGCCGCTCCAGTCACCGCGTCTCGTTATTGGCGCTATTTAAACCAATGTTGCAAAATTATTTATGCCCAGCCCAGATGTGCTCACATGTGCACCCGTGAGCCGTGGTTCCGCTGGAACGCGTCTGACCTCTGACAGACGCACTCTGAACTGCAGATCTTCAGCGCGCTGTTAATAGCCTGACACGTTTAGAATGCTGTCCCACAGTCGGTGTGCTAATATAATAATATAACAATGCTAAAATGCTCAGATAGGAATCATTTCTTGATTTATTTTGTTACATCCACAATGTTCTGTGTGTGAGATTTACAATGTCAGAACACCTGCATGAGACAGGTGTTAATTACAATCTGCCAGAATGACTCACCACCTTCAGATTCCCCCAACATTGTTAAAAATGATCAAATATTGAACATATCTTGCTATTGACAGCGTGCACAGGCCAGAGTGCCGATGCTCGGCACATTATTATTATGAAGCTAGGGCACATGCGGAGGACACACACACACACACACACACACACACATACACACACACACACACACACACACACACACACACAAGCAAAATATACTTGTTTTCAATTGCATTCATTGGGCCCACTTACTTTTTCTTAAGCCCACCCACAAATGAGTTTCTGGCTACGCTAATGGTGACATATGACAGACTTCTCTGAGATCCGCAGCCATTACACTTTTCACCTCGCGCACCCCCTAGCGGCAGCTCGCGCACCCCCCATTTAGGGAATCCCTGGACAAATCAGCTGTGTTCATGATCTAAAACATACAAGAAGCATGCTGGAAGCAGACTGCAGCGCCAAGTATGTCAGCTCCAAGACCAACAGATCTGACCGGCTCTCTGAAGTTGCGGTATTCTGGCCACAGAGGGTGGTGAAGGTCTGAGTTACATTTCATTAACCATGTAAAGGTTAATTTTAGAACATACTGGCTCAAGAAATTTTTTTAAAAATATGAAAAAGTTGCAAAGCATCCCTTTAATGGATGTTTTTGCATTCAAATTGCTGTATCTAATGTGACCAGAGGGAGGCGCAAGAGAACTTCCGCTTGCTTCTTTGCTTGCAAGTGTGCGCTCGTTTTAAACACCAGTGCCTCGTTTTTACAACGGTATCCGTGTTTAAAACTCATCTCCGCTCGCTCAGGCTCCCGCGTAATACTTGGCTAACGTACAGGAAGTAGTGATTTATTTTATAGAAAATCGTCGTAAGCGCATTGCTTGTATAAACAAATGCATTTGATTTAGTTTTCTCTATATTTAGAATATTTGACGCTTATCATTTGCTGTAGTACTAAGTCATCGTGCAGTTGCTATAAGAAGTTTTTCTTTTAAAGCGAACACGGTTTCAGGTAAACACGTGCTAACAAATTAGCTTTTTTAGCTGCGAGAAAGGTTTGTTCAATTATCTGTGAAAGACTCGATAATGGACAACATAGAAACACCCTACGACGACGAGGAGGATTTTATTGAATGCAGGGTAAGCTTCTGGTTTTTTAAAACACGGAATATGTAGGTCAGTTAACGTTTAGGTGAAACGAACGCAGCACAGTTAGCAAGCTTAGCTAAGCTAACTTAGCCAGATCTCTAGCGCCCCTACTTAACAGCAAATCAGTAAAAACACGGTTTCTTTTGTTTTGTAACGTGAAGTTAAACTTTCAGTGTCTTGAAAAAAATAATAAAATTTTCTGCTGAAGAGTTCCCAGAGATTGTTATACTGGTTTATTTTCACTGTAAATATTTCAGAACTAATGTGTACATTTATATAATTATTATTTAGAAGGATGGACACACTCCCCTTGTCTTAGAGAAACAACATTTTTGTAGATTGTTTCTAAATAAAATAATGTATGCATAAATACAGGTGCTGGCCAGTAAATTAGAATATCATCAAAAGGTTGAAAATATTTCAGTAATTCCATTCAAAACGTGAAACTTGTACATTATATTCATGCAATGCACACAGACCAATGTATTTCCAATGTTTATTACGTTTAATTTTGATATTTATAGGTGACAACCAATGAAAACATCAAATCTGGTATCTCAGAAAATTAGAATATTCTAAAGGCCAATGAAAAAATGTTTGTTTCTCTAATGTTGGCCAACTGAAAAGAATGAACATGAAAAGAATGTGCATGTATAGCACTCAATACTTAGTCGGGGCTCCTTTTGCCTCAATAACTGCAGTAATGCGGCGTGGCATGGACTCGATCAGTCTGTGGCACTGCTCAGGTGTTATGAGAGCCCAGGTTGCTCTGATAGTCGTCTTCAGCTCCTCTGCATTGTTGGGTCTAGCGTATTGCATCCTCCGCTTCACAATACCCCATAGATTTTCTATGGGGTTAAGGTCAGGCGAGTTTGCTGGCCAATCAAGGACAGGGATACCATGGTCCTTGAACCAGGTGCTGGTGGTTTTGGCACTGTGTGCAGGTGCCAAGTCCTGTTGAAAGGTGAAGTCTGCATCCCCATAAAGTTGGTCAGCAGCAGGAAGCATGAAGTGCTCTAAAACTTCCTGGTAGACGGCTGCATTGACCCTGGACCTCAGGAAACAGAGTGGGCCAACACCGGCAGATGACATGGCACCCCACACCATCACTGACGGTGGAAACTTTACACTGGACCTCATGCAACGTGGATTCTGTGCTTCTCCGCTCTTCCTCCAGACTCTGGGTCCTTGATTTCCAAAGGAAATGCAGAACTTGCTTTCATCAGAAAACATAACTTTGGACCACTCAGCATCAGTCCAGTCCTTTTTGTCCTTGGCCCAGGCGAGACGCTTCTTGCGCTGTTTCTTGTTCAAGAGTGGCTTGACACACGGAATGCGACACCTGAATCCCATGTCTTTCATGAGTCTCCTCGTGGTGGTTCTTGAAGCGCTGACTCCAGCTGCAGTCCACTCTTTGTGGATCTCCCCCACATTTTTGAATGGGTTTGTCGTCACAATTCTCTGCAGGGTGCGGTTATCCCTAGAGCTTGTACACTTTTTTCTACCACATTTTTTCCGTCCCTTCGCCTGTCTGTTAATGTGCTTGGACACAGAGCTCTGCGAACAGCCAGCTTCTTTAGCAATCACCTTTTGTGTCTTGCCCTCCTTGTGCAAGGTGTCAATGATTGTCTTTTGGACAGCTGTTAAGTCAGAAGTCTTCCCCATGATTGTGGTGCCTTCAAAACAAGACTGAGGGACCTTTTAAAGGCCTTTGCAGGTGTTTTGAGTAAATCAGCTGATTAGAGTGGCAGCAGGTGTCTTCTATATTCAGCCTTTTCAGAATATTCTAATTTTTTGAGATACCAAATTTGGAGTTTTCATTAGTTGTCACTTATGAATATCAAATTTAAATGTAATGAACATTGGAAATACATTGGTCTGTGTGCATTGCATGAATATAATGTACAAGTTTCACGTTTTGAATGGAATTACTGAAATATTTTCAACCTTTTGATGATATTCTAATTTACTGGCCAGCACCTGTATACCAAATATGTATAAATTCGAAACAGGCTGAAGCTGCACACAGATGGAATCAGCTTCTTTCTGACCTCAGATGTGCCCCCGCTCTAGTAACTTTTAAATCAAAATAGAAGACTTTAGGATGGACAATATATCGGCATCAATATCTATATCGGCCATGTTAGTCATTTTTTAACATGTTGGTATTGGTTCGATAAATAAAACCGGGCCAATATTAACGACTGATATTTTTCCCATCTTGTCTCCATTTGTTTGCCTGTTTCAGAGGGTGAGGTGGGTGATGTGTGATTGTTTAGTCATGTGAACAGTGAATGAAATCATCTCAGAAGCGTAAATGTGTGTGTTGTGTGAACATAACGCAAATTAAGCCTTAATAATTTGCATTCTATACAAAATCTGCTGATATTTGAAGCTTTAGTGTCAATAAATCAGTATGGGCAAATATTGGTTATCGGCCATAACAGTGATCTTAATATCGGTATCTGCCCAAAAATTTCATATCTGTGCGTCACTAGAAAATTTTCATGAATTCATTAGCCGTTGAATGACTTTCTCCTATGCTGCACCTTCTGCACTGTAACTGCTCACCTTTGCCTTTTTATCAGATTCTTATGTCTAACAATGTGCTGTTCTGCTGATACTAAATATTATTATCTTGTATCTTTTAACCAAGGTCTGTGAAAAATCTCTAAGAGGTGAAACCCTGTACAAAATCCACGTGACCACTCCAGGGCATCTAAAGGTACACTACTCATGCTTATGCAGTCTGCAGAAGGAACTGCTGACAAACAAAGCTAAACCATTAGTGATTAGTGACAGGCTTCTAGTAGTGCATCTCATTCAACTGGTTTAAGTTGAGAAGCATTTGCTAGTTGTTTCATTTTAATTTTTTAGCTTTTAAAACTACTGGGAATGAAGACAAAGGATTAAAGAAATTATTAATATTAGGGTTTTCTATCATTTAAAGCTGTTTGTCTGACTTATTAATGGATAAAATGGTTGCAGGATGAACATTTTTATTGATTGATATATCATCAAATGGTGAGTAATTTGGGTGATGAGGTTTAACATTCTTTAACGTCCATCATTTGACCAATAAAAACCAGCTTGTATTCTGTCTGCTTCATGATAGTTACGGTGATTGATCCATGCTTTATCTGCTGGTTTAAAGCCCTAAATATGTTTTGTTTTTAATTGGCCCAAGGTTGTAGACATCATCTTTCTGATGGACCCATAAACCATCACGAACAATATGTCCTGGATGAAAGTTCTGTTTTTTGTGCTATTGGTAAACAGTGCCTTCTAGAGTCCTACAACCCCCCAAGGCACTTTACAACATAAAGAAAGAAAACAATAATTTCTATAGCGCCTCTCATGATAAAAATCACGAGGCGCATAAGTCATTCACCCATTAACGCACACACTGATGGTGATGAGCTAGATTGTAGCCACAGCTGCTTTGGGGCACACAGACAGAAGCGAGGTTGCCGTACGCTGGCACCATTGGTTCCTCCGACCACCACCAGCAGGCAAGGCTAATGAAGTGCCTTGCCCAAGGACGCAATGACTGCAACAGACTGAGCAGGATACGATCCTGGAAAATTCCGGTTTCGGAGCGCCCATTTAACCCCGTTTGCGGGCGCGACTGTGGAAACATGATTCTTGTAAGTATGAAGGTGAACACTGGGGGCCAAAGAGGATCTACCATATGTCGCGTTAAACTTTTTTGTTGTTTGTCATTTTGACCGACGGGTTTTAAATCGACCGGCCTTGATCATTTTTACCCCGTCGCGTTCAATATCATTACATTTTCCTTAATATTTGGTTCAAACAAGCTGACCAGAGTGCCCCGGTAACAGATCAATGTTACATTTTAATGATTTCCAATGCCACTTAGAGTGGGAACATTTCACTTGGCTGATGCGCACACCTTCCTTCTGCTGCGCGTGTACCTGAACCGTACACCTGCTTGTGCTTAATTAAATGTCTCTAGGTGGCTTGCTGAAGAGGCTATAGTCATGAGTTTCTGGACTTTTACATCAGAGATACTCATGGTTGTTTAAGTGCTCTGGAGGATCAGGGAACATTTCTACAAATGAAACAACCTGAAGTCTGCAAGACTCCAGAAGAGTTTCCAGAGCAGGAAAACACGCTTCAGCGCATGGTTCTGCTGCACTGGCCTGTGATCCAAAGATGCGGTCCAAACTCGTCTCCACAGCTCTTTAGCGTGCTGTCAATAGTGAGATGCGTTGAGAATGGTGTCCAAGTATGACATAATGCTCAGATGGGAATATTTTCTTGACTGATTTTGTTACCGCTGCTATGTACTCTGTGTAACGTTTAAAATGTCGGCACACGCTTGAGTCGGTGTGTGAATTGAAATCTGTCAAAATGGCCGACAGCCATCGGATTTTTCCGTTACTGTTTAAAAAAGGTCAAATCTGGAAAATATCCAGTTAATGCAACCCCTCCCTATGAGTCATTAGCATTGATTCAAGTGAAACATCTCTCTTTCGCAAAACCTCATCGCAAGGTGGGAGCAAAGAACCCCTCTCCAAGCTTTGATACAATGGATAAGCCCAACCCCCTTTTTTCAGCCCCACCCCCCCAACCCCGCCTCCAGACTGCAGGAGTTTGCCTTAGGCCTGGTTTATGCTTCTCCGTCAGCTCCGCAAGGGACAGACACGCACGGATTGACGGAAGCGTTTTGCTCTTTTACTTCTCCGTCTCCTGGGGAGTGTTGCAAAGCAATTGCCCGGCAGGACAACAGAGGGCATAGCGCTGTTCTTTGGTATCCTGTCATGTATCGGTCCAAGATCGTGTGTTTATTTTGTGTTTTTTGTGTATATAAGAGACTTTTAACACGGACATATTTGTCTCTCATTCTCCCACCGCTTCATGCGCTCCCCACCTCTAAACCCACGTTTCCTGTTATTTCCGTCCACAAATAAAACGCTTGCTGCGCATCTTTTCACCCCTCCAGTCACGGGAGAATTAAACGTTCATGTTTTTAGAGTTTTTTCGCGAGGTATTCTTCAAGCTTCTCCGTGTCTGCCGCTAGTTAAACTCGGCTCTCTTTGCAATGGCGGCGCTGTAAACAACAGCGGCGTCCTGACCAATCACAAGCTTGCGTAATCCGTCTCGTTCGACGGATGTTTAAAAAAGTGGGCTCGACTCCGTACGTACTTGCGTGCCCTACGCAAGGACGGATAATGGCGTTGCGTGTCTCCGCACTGACGCAGACGGAGAAGCATAAATCAGGCTTTATGCAGTAGATACTGTTGAAAGCCCATGAACACATAACGTTGCCTTTTCGACCAGTTGTTGGCGCCTTTTCTGCCATAATTCCTAACGCAGCGTCTTGCAACGAGGCAACAGTGCTAGCATCTGTGCCACTATTAGACGTAACGTAAAACTGCAGCGTTGACATGGAGTGCCGTGCGTTTAATGCTTCTGATGTTTTTCACCACCGAAGCACAAGGCTAGCTTCTCCTTTCTTTTAACGACCGCTACGTTGCAGTTTCTGTGATTGGAGCTTTTGTTTCCTTGTTCAATTTTGCTTTGTAGTAAAGAGCAACAACTACGCCATGAAGCAAAGCTACTTGGAAAGACACTAAAGGAACATCTGAGTATGTGAAAGCCTATGTTTTGTATTTGAACAACTTACTAGGGATGTCCCAATACAACTTTTCCACTTCTGATACAATACCAATATTGCAGCCTTCAGTATTGACCGATGCCGATATCAATCCGATACGATATCAGCACATATCATACATACTTTTACCTATTTCATAGTGTGGAATCTATGAAAGGCTTGATCAAGTGATATTACTCCGTTGGAAAACAAGTGCCAATAACAGTAAGTATGAAAAAAAGACAATTTTTTTTCTTAACCGTTGGTTGCAAAAATGTGAACCTTAACGGACTGCTTATATCGGAGATTTTAGATGCTGTTCGATATAATCCGATACAGTTTTTGGGCCGATATCGACTTATTTCCGATATCGGAACGGGACATCCCTACAACGTACCCAAGAAGACTTCTGTACGGACAACCGGCTTCAGCTGAATTTGGTTTCATTCACGTTTTTTGTATCCTACAAATGAACAGAAGTGAGTATAAATAAAAGACGGTGCTTTGCGTTTCTAACGCCAAGTTAAAGTTTTGGTTCAGGTGAGTATGGCCAGGCCCAGTAATACAGAGTGAGATCAAGTATAAAAAATTTCTCTGATCCATTTCTCTGTTTGTTGTACATTCAGACTACAAGTATCCTGTACATTTAACGCTAATAGTCTAATGTTCTGCTTTCATTCCTGGCAGAAAGAGGATGCCCTTGTTGCTGAGGGTAAGTAGACCGCATCTTTAAATGAATCCTTTCAGTTATCTGCTTGTGACACAACGGTGAAATTTCTGTTCTGGCTCCTGGTTTTACAGGATATCGTTTTCGTGTACAACCGATCGTAGTTGTGACCTGACAACTATTTAAACTGGAAATGTGTTGAGCTACTTTAACTCATTCACTGCTAGCCGTTTCCTGATCACTAACGGCCTTCGCTGCCAGCGTTTCTCACCGTTTTTACTGTTTTTTTAAGAGTCACAGAACGTTGCATGCTAGCATGATGTTGATGCCAAAACAACCAAACCAAAGCGGAGACTCACCTCTTACATCAGGAAGAGTCCGTGTGTTTCGAGCGTTATCCGTTCTTTCATAATCCGTTGTTGAATTGTGATAGACAGACGCTTTTCCGGTTCGCACCTCACTTTTTTTACAGGAACTGCCCAAACGATCTCCAAACACATGGATGTGTTGCTTCCCGATCATGTGATCTGTGACGTATGCGGATGAAGATCGGCTTCAGGGCTGAGATGTTTGTTCTCTCAGCGCGGGGGCTCGTTCCGATGCTCAAACAGTAAAAAAATGCAAATGACGACTTTAGTCGTCATTGGCAGTGAATGAGTTAAAGCTAGCTGTGCACAACCTATAGCTACCCAAAAAAATTTACCCCCCCCCCCCCTATATATATATATATATATATATATATATGCACAGTTGTATTTCCACCAAGGTCTGAAGTTTAGGGTAGGTTAGATGAATAACATATCGGTTCTCGCTCTGCCTCAGTGCTGCACTGATAAAGTTGTTCAGTTGCCGTTGGTCAGACAGCTGCATAAACAACTGGAGGAGCACCACAGCCACTAAAAGTTAACGAATCGCAGGAATGCTTTTTGTTTGCTAGCTAAACTTTTAAAATCTGACTTCTTTTAGCTTTGAGCAGGAAAAGCTGTAAAGTTGGACCAAAAAACCGTAAAATCAGATCTTATCGCAGACGACTGTTGCGCTAGACTTTTTCCTTGTCAATTATTTTGACTGACAGTGTTAAAAAAATCCCGTCAATCTGTTTAAACTTGTCAGTTACTTTATTAAATGGTAATTTTGACGTGTTCAGTAGTGTCTAATTTTAATTAATAACCAGTTGGTACATGGTGAACAGAGAATCCACATCATGCCCATATCGTTCTGGAGGACAAATCCAAACCAGTTGGCAATACCCTCTAAACAAGGGGTTCCTGATCCTGAAAGAACTCCCAAGGATGTGCTCCTGGTTTCGTTCAACTGCACCAGCCTCTGATCGCTCCAGGTCACAGACGTACTCCAAAAGCCTCCTCTAACTAAGTCTTCAATGCGCTGTCAGCTCCCGGTTAGCGAGATGCATCATGTACTACTTACACCTGCGATTTACTCTGCGCAGAGATGAAAATGATCCTCGTCTACAATTATCCATATTGAGGTTATCAGGACTTGTGAGAATAAAGGAAATGAATCTGAGATGGTTGAACGAAGAAGAAACCATCACTAACGCCACCGTGTGCCGCCCCAAAGATCCAGGGGGCTGTTCAAAGAACTTCCTTTTTTCAGCGTTTTGCAGAGAAAAGAATCTTCCCCAGATCTCCATCTCCCAGGATGTAAGAAGACCCTGCCACTAACCCACTCTTACAAAGAAATGGGTGCATGCTTACTTGTCTGCGCCAGAAAGCAGGTCTTTTGCTTGGGACCTGATGATAACCTTGCAGCGCCTCTGGTTAGACCTAGTTTATACTTCTTCTGTGGAGGTGTGAAGACACGCAACTCAATCATCCGTCGCCACAAGGACTCTCCAACAGACTCAAATGGATGGACGGAGTAGAGGCCAACTTTTTAAATATCCGTAAAAAGAGACCACTAACCTGTGATTGGTCAGGACGCTGCTTCCTTTAACTTCTTCGGCAACTGCAGATTTTTTAAAGTTTCACATAATTGTGACTCGCCATCACGTTGGATGAAGACAGAAAAAGTAACAACCAAAATTGCCAATTTGTGGTAGTCTACTTTTTTCTTTGGTTCGCAATGAAGCAAAGTGGATCTGGGTATCTGACTTCTCATCCAGGAATGTTTTCCTGTCATCTGTTTGCCCCATACCACCCCTTCCAGAATAAAAATCTTGCACACTTCTTATCAGAAGCTCCTGGTTTCCCAATATCCTGTGCAGAAGGGGGTGCCATCTGCCAGCTAAGTCAGAAGGTGCATGAGACGCTTGACAGATGTTGAAGGTTGAAAGAAGAACCACCTCATTTACAATGACAATTCTAACATGACTGAAACGTTTCCAGATTCAGTCAGCTCCTATTTATTTGGGACTTTGATATACGACTAATCAGGCAATTTTATTATTATTTTTTTAAATTAATTGATTTGTTAATAGTTATTTCAGTGGATGCCTGCTTCCGGTTGTGACAGGAAAGTTGGCGCTGTGGACCTTGGAGGGGTTATTCCAGGATCAACCTCAGAGATCTGTGTTCAGAATTAATGCTGTCCAAGGAAAAGCATTCAGGCCTCTGGTAGACGACTAGAGGTTCATGGTGAAACTTAGGTTGGAAAAGAGTAGAATGCCTTTTCCAGGTCAGGGATCAGGTGCTGCTTCAAGTGGAGGAGTATCTCAGAGGGGCCATTTGAGTTGGCTGTGGCATCTGGTTAGGATGCCTCCTGGATGTCTTCTTGGTGAGGTGTTCTGGGCACATACAACCAGGAGGAGGCCCAGAGGAAGACCAAGGACATGCTGGAGGGACTGTTTCTCGACTTACCTGAAAACGCCTTGGGATTCCCCCAGAGAACCTGGCCCAAATGCCTGGAGAGAGGCAAATCTTAGCTTCTCTGCTTAGGCTGCTGCCCCTTTCAAAGGCAGAAGATAATGGATACAGTGGCAGACTGGCCACTTAAAGCACCAGGACATTTCCCAGTGGACTGACAACTGAACTGACCTGCTTGGTGTTGTTGACCGCACCACCAACCCACCCAACCCCACCCCTTTCCCGCTTGCTCGAATGGATATACAGCAGTGATTAGCTGATCTGGTACCAAATTGGTAATTGGTACCAAATTCCCGGCCTGAGTAATTAGCCGTTTTTGCAAAACAATTCTGTCAATTTGCCACAATGCAGTGGCAACATCAGGAAGACTTAGGTCGTATATAAGGGGTCAGACAGTGGCGGTAATGTGGCACAATCGTGTCCTTTTTACAAAATATTAGGCGATGGCGGTATAAAGGGGGTATGGGAGTGGTCCCTGTGCTCCTGCGGACTTCCGTTTATCTTGGACATAACTTGCTTTTTATGGCGAATGAAGGCGCGCTCATTAAGGTTTTTTGAAAAGCCGCTCCCAAAGATGTCTGTCCCCCGCAGTCCCGTGCAGTCTCAGGTGATCGGAGCTCCAGCTCCAACGGAGAGAAGCTCCTGGAGCGCTGCATTGCTCCAGTTTGCCATCTCAGCTGACTTTGCTCCAAAAGCAAAACTTAAGCCCTGTTATTACTTTCAAATTCAATATAGTTGCCGGCCGCAGCTCGACAGTAACTCCCCACGTGATCATGACAGCTACCTCTGTTGCGCCAAGGCGCAATCGCCGTTTCTAGGACTGGCAATTACCGCAATATTGCTACCAAGCGAGGCGGGACAAATTCTGCAGAATTCGTGCATCGCCGGCATGGCACGTTTTGTAAGACATACAGTTGCAGTAATATTTGGCAAATTTGGCAGCACGATGTGTCTTGTAAAAAGGGCTATTGTCTCAGTCCTCCCCTGAATGGATGGAAAGAATAATACCCCAACGCAGTCTTAAGGTCAAGGCACCGATGGGTAAAGAAGATCAACATGGTTTTTTGTTTCACTTACAAACTGAAGTGTTGTATTTGATTTTAGATCTTTTTGTGTTTTGTTTCACTCAAACCACACATTTGATGTTTGTTAAGCCCTCACTTCACTCTTCTGTGCGTTCCTATTCTAACTACAATCACTTGACTTTGTCCAGGAAGAGCTACCAGACAACGCCTCGTACCGAAGTTTGACAACATTGTGGACTATCTGAAGTACCTGAATATCAACGAACCTATTATTGGTGAAAAGTTTGGTACAGAATTTTAGTTAACCATTAAATTCTAGATGACAACTTTAAATTTTTTTTCCCTATGTCACAGGTTTAAACTATTTGGAAGAAGTGGTTGGTTTCGACCCGCAGTTGGGCCCCAAATACTTTTGCAGGTTGTGCAATCAATCGGCAGTCCTCGCCGAAATGGTTTGCCACGTGATTGGACGGAAACATCGTCAGAGATATGTGGTAAAGCATTGTGAAGGATGATTTTTTTTTTTTTTACTTTGGACAACATATATGTGTTTAAAGTTATTAAACAGTTTTGCCTTTGTAGGAGATGAGGCGTCCGGATTTGGCGACCGGGACCCTGAAATCCCAAGGAGGTAAAAGCATTCGAGCCAAAGCAGAGATAGTTGAGAGGCAAGATGGACGAGGGAATCCAAAGGTGAGATGCACAGGTCAATATTGTTGAATCTAAATCAAATAAAGTTCTTTTATGGGTGTATCTTGTAACATTGTTTACATATTTGTGCCACAGCTACTTACTAAAAAGGCAAGGGGGGTGGAAGGCAGGTTAAACATCACAAGAGGTACTCTACCCTTCACCTGAAAGTTGAAAGATGGTAGATTTAAATATGTATTAAATGACTTTCTTTTTCTCGCCTAGTTCCTCCAAGTGAGAGGCAGTACAGGAAGCAACCCACCCCACCAAAATCCTCTCGGGATTTGCCACCTCTGCTACCAGAATTCAAAGATTATCACAGAAGGAAAAATCCAGGACTTGAGCTTTATCCAGATGAGGCTGGCATGAAAAGACGGCTTGAAGAGGAGGACAGTTTCAGCCAAGGCCACCTTCAAGAGGATCGAGGCAGGTCCTATTACGGAGAGGAGTTTGATGATAACAAAAAACCTGATTATCACAGATCGTACGAAAAGAACCAAGCTCCACGAAACAGCAGGACACTTGGGCGGTATGAAGTTGCCAGGTATGAGGATGAACAGCGTCCTCAGAGCCAGGATCCTGCCGACCGTTATTACCCGACAGAAGCACCTGTGTTTGAGAGGCACTACCCTGAAAGGGATGCACTGGAGGAGTTCTACTCTGAAGAAGTCCGGCGTGGCCAGGATCGTTCTCGTGGATCACAGCCCTCATCTGAGATGATGCCCCCTGAAGGTGATGAACCTCTGTGGTCCATGGAGAGGGGATCTGGTAGGCACGACAGAAGGCACGGATCGAGTGAACCAGAACCCAAGAGGAGAAGCTTGGATTCAACCCTTGAGCATGACCAATCGTACAGCAATATGTTTAATATAGTCAAAGACTATCATCATAAAACAAGCGGTCCATATGCAGAGGAGGAGTTCGACAGTCCTGGGATCAGCGGAGCAAGGCCACCCGCAGGCCAGGTTATTAGGGACTATGATACTCTGACCAATTTACCTGAGCCATTCAGACGTTTCCTGAAAGCCGGGGAGGATAATGACAGGAGGAATAAACGAAGGAGTCGCTTTTCTGATGCCTCCCCAGATGAGCTGAATAAAGCTAAGGAGATGTGAGTGAAACCATTTTAAGAATTGTCTCGGCCTTTGTTGCGGTTACTAACGTTTTTTTGTCTGAAGGTTCAGAGATGATCACCACCGTAGTGATAGAGATCCAAGATCAAGTGGTGGACCAATGACGGCCCAAATACAATACTCAGATCCCCACCAAACACTGCAGGTAGGTAACGTAGAAACTAGGGCTGCAGCTATCGAATATTTTTGTAATCGAGTACTCTCAAATCTTTTATCGAGTAATCGAGTACAAACTTTTGTGTTTGTAAACCATTATATCAAATAGCTAGTTATAAAATATGACAGACCTCTTAAAACGAGCACGCAGTTGCCAGTTATTCAAGTTTTATTCAAAATTAGTTTTCAAAACTTCAGCACTTCAACTTTACTTCACAGCAAACAAATGCCTGTGCAGAAAATAAGTATACAACCTGAGCCGATTTTCCTCTCGTGCGAGAAGTAGCACAGCGAGCGGCTGCGGCCCAAACAGCACCAGAACCGCTCACAGCACATGCGCAAACATGGCTCGCCAGCTATTTCCCTATTAACACACGTCCGTTTTAATTTCTACACTTATTTTCTCACACAATAACAAGGATTGTTGAGAACGCGTGTTTACCGTGGTTATGTCAAATTATACTGATCACAAAACATTTATTTACTTCATTTCGTTTTCCTCTGCCACTCATAAATACCTGCGTCCTCCTGCAGCAATCCCGAGGGACAACGGACGTCAATAACAACACAGTAAAAAGTCTGACGTTTTGTGTAAAAATTGCTATTTTTAGCACATTTTTAGGTCTGACGTGTTGCTACCAGACGCAGTGTGAGCTGAAACAGTGCTACAAATGAAAAAGTTGCACAGTGTCTGCAGAATATATAGCGGACCTCGGAGTCCGCTTGCAGAAGTGACATTTACATGTGGGTGTTTCCTGGTCAGGTGCTGCAGCATCGAGGATGCGGTGTTGTGGTACGCTAAATCCATTTTACAGTATTTACACTGGACTAGGGTCGTCACGGTGTGAAAATGTAACCTCACGGTTATTGTGACCAAAATTATCACGGTTTTCGGTATCGCGGTATTTTTTTAAACGTGTTACATTTTCAGACTACCACATAAACCCTGTATGTCAGGAAATATTGTCCTCAGTTTGTGTCTAAATTTAGCCTAAAATGTGTTATTTTGCAATGATGTTGTTTATTAGTTTACATTTTTCCCCTTTAGTCTTTAAAATAGCAATATTTGCCCATAACTTCTTATTTTTTGTCTGTTTGATGTCATCATTTAAAAATATTAGATCAGATGATACTCAGTACTCAAGTAGCCTTCTAATCAGATACTTTTTTACCCTTACTTGAGTAATAAACCCTATATCAGGAAAGTATTGTCCTCGGTTTGTGTCCTTCCAGGGAGCTTTGCAGATGTGGGAAAGTGTCATCAGGCAGTAATCGTTGTTAAATTCATAATTATTCTCGGAGAGAGACCAACTCTTATCTGCCCCTGGGAGCCCCGTAATGCATAGCGTCATTTCAACATGGGGGTGTCTGCGACACTGTTTATATGCAGGTAGCGGCGCTGCGGCTGCTTTATATAGCGACTCGTTGCATTCTCCCTCAACCCAAATCCTCGGATCACGCATTTTAGCTAAAACGCTAACGTTAGCTTGCCTTGCGTTGACTGTAGAGTTGTGGGTGATGGTCACGCAGATGTGTCATGAGATTTGAAGCGTTGCTGCCTTTCACAGACACTTTTTCTGCACGTGCTGCAAACAGGATAGCCGTCTTCTATCAACCGTCCCTCGGCATTCTTCAAATATCCAGAAAATGCCCGTACTTCCCACTTTGTCTTCTTTGAGGGATAATAAATGTCCTCCTGAGCGCTGCCGTCTCCTCCTTTGGCCATTATTTCAGCTTTAGCTTCAATAAAGTTTTGTTGTAAACAACAAAGTGCGCATGTGCCGCCGGCAACTTCAGCAGATGATACGGTGGCTGGTAAGGGTCACCGCGCCTACACCGCAGCCACGGTAATCCACCGGGATAATATAGTTTTAAAAACAAGACGTTATTATTATTGTCAACTTTTTTACCGGTGTTTACTGCTACACCGGTTACCGTGACAACCCTACACTGGACTACGTTTTCCGCCTTACGACGTGAAAAGTGGTCCCACACCTTTGACATTTTGTGTCTTTTTCGCACTCCACCGGGGTCCACGTTGTCCGCCATGGCTTAAGAGAAAGTTAAGTTACATTCGCTACTCGCGTGTGCATTCAGTGCAGTGTGTATGTGCGTCACTTATTTCGGTCCGGGTGAAACATGACCCCGGGCGATTGCAAAGCCATGAATTAATTAAACATGAATTAAACGAAGCCTCGAGGCAGAGGATTTGACTCGAGGATTTTTTGTACTCGAATTATTCGAGGTACTCGAGGAATCGTTTCAGCCCTAGTAGAAACTAAACCGTCTCTAGTTTTTTCCACTTTAGATAAATCTTTTTTTCCATAAAAGACTTAGGTGAGACGGTTTTTTAATGTCGGACTTGTTTATTTTTCAGAATCCACCTTTTTCCAAAGGCTGCAACAGCGGAGGCGCCGAGTCAGGCACCGTCTTTGACGTTCTGGTAAGATCGTACTTAAGTGTTTGTAACATTTGTAGCTTTTCAGGGTCTTGTTATTGTCTCACGTCGTATTTTCTTCTAGAAAAATGTTGAAATCACAAGTGCAGAAGAGGCCATTTTCCTGAAGAGCAAACTTAGCAGTGTTCTGGAGGAATTCCAAAGCATAAAGGAGAAAAAGGCGGTAATTGTTTTATTACATACAGCTTGAAATGAATACTACAGATTCCTTAAATTCTCAACAAAGCAGCAAAAACGAATGAACACATTTTGTGTTTGTTTTTGTAGTTTGAGAACCAGTACCGAGGAGGAGCCTCCATGAAGCATAGTGACTTAAGGCCAGACCAACTGCCTCCTCGAGCACACGAGTATGAGAGACCTCCCAGAGAAGATCCTGACCCCAGACAACCAAAGAACTCCGGTTTTAGCGACAGAGGACGCTGGGATCAGAGTGATCCCAACGAGCATCATCAGGAATATGATCATCCTCCTCATATGGAGCCCTCACTCTCAGGACGAGGACATTATGAAGGTTATGAAGGTATAATAAGTGGTAATGATTTAAGTGCACTTATCCAAGAGAAACCCAACAGCGCCCCCTGCTGCTCACAAACTAGAGGTCTTACACAAGGACATGAAAACCATAGAGAAATTATTATAAACCGGTCTTTATACACTTACTGGCCACTTTATTGGGTACAGCTTGCTAGTGCCGGGTTGGACCGTCTTTTGACTTCAGAACTGCCTTAATCCTTCGTGGCATAGATTCAGCAAGGCACTGGAAACATTCCTCAGAGATTCTGGTCCATATTGACATGATGGCATCACGTAGTTACTGCAGATTTGTCAGCTGCACATTCATGATGCAAATCTCCTGTTCCACCACATCCCAAAGGTGCTCTAGTGGATTGAGGTCTGGTGACTGTGGAGGTCATTTGAGTACAGTGAACTCATTGTCATGTTCAAGAAACCAGTCTGAGATGATTTGAGCTTTATGACATGGTGCAAGATCCTGCTTGAAGCAGCCATCAGAAGATGGGTACACTGTGGTCATAAAGGGATGGACATGGTCAGCAACAGTACTCAGGTAGGCTGTGGCGTTGCAGCGATGATCAGTTAGTACTAAGGGGCGAAAAGTGTGCACCACCACCAGCCTAAACCACTGATACTTAACAGGATGGATCCATGCTTTTGTGTTGTTGCCAAATTATGACCCTACTCTGAGTATTACAGCAGAAATTGAGACATGTCAGACCAGGCAACATTTTCCGATCTTTTATTGTCAGATTTTGGTGAGCCTGTGCCGAATTGCAACCTCAGTTTCCAGTTCTTAGATGACGGGAGTGGCACCCGCTGTGGTCTTCTGCTGCTGCCTCAAGGTTCAACCTATTGTGCGTTCAGAGATGCTCTTCTACCTACCTTGGTTTAAATGAGTGGTTATTTGAGTTAATGCTGTCTTTCTGTCAGCTTGATCCAGTCTGGCCATTCTTCTCTGACCTCTGGCATCAACAAGGCATTTTCGCCCACAGAGCTGCTGCTTACTGGATGTATTCCTCTTTTCGCACCATTCTCTGTAAACTAGGCATGTAAGAAAATATATATGGCAATACATCGCAATATATTCTCCTGCAATATAGCAAAATTCAAAAGTTTTAATTTAATTTTTTTTTTTTTTTTTTAGAACTAACCCTCCCACTGTCTTAATGTGTGTGACCCCGTGAGGAAAGTTGATCATTGAGCAGGGTTGGTGGTTTATCCCTTGGGTCCATGTGGCAGGGGTGAGGAGTGAGCACCACCTCACCCCTGCCACATGGACCTTAACTCATTCACTTGAAGTCGTCATTTGCATTTTTTTTACTGTTTGTGCATCGGAAAGAGCCCCCGCACAGAGAGAACAAACATATCAGCTCTGAAGCCATCTTCATCTGCATAAGTCACACGTCACATGATCAGGAAGCAGAAAATCCATGTGTTTGGAGATCGTTTTGGGCCATTCCTGTAAAAAAAAAAAAAAAAAAGTGAGGCGCGAACCGGAAAAGCATCTGCCGATTGACAACGGATTATGAAAGAACGGATAACGCTCGAAACACACTGATTCTTCCTGATTTAAGAGGTGAGTCTCCGCTTTGTTTTTGTTGTTTTGGCGTTGACATCATCCTAGCGCTCAACGTTCTGTGACTCTAAAAAAACAGTAAAAACGGCGAGAAACGCTGGCAGCGAAGGGCTTTAGCGATCAGGAAACAGCTGGCAGTGAATGAGTTAAGGGATAAACCATCAATCCTGCTTAATGGTCAACTTTCCTCGCGGGGTCACACATAAAGACAGTGGGAGGGTTAACATGCAAACGTTTGTGTATTTACTTTTCTTTTGGTACAGTTCAAAAGCTGGCCGCTAGTTAGCAGCAGTGTGCAATGGGTTTTGTTTCCACCACTGTAAATCCCTCTATGATTCAGATACCTCATGTTAAACATGTTATGTATCAGTTTGGACTGTTGATTGAATTTTCCTGCAATAATTTCAGTCTATAAAACTCGCAAATATCGTTTGGTTGAATATATCGCTTTGATACGTATCTATAGTGATTAGGGCTGGGCGATGCGGCCTAAAATCAATTTCACGATATATTGAGGATTTCACCTCGATAACGATAAGTCAACGATAACTACAGGAATGCGCAGAAACAAAAGTTGTCCACTAGGTGGGGCTGTCACATAGGGCTGCTCAATTAATCGAATTTTAATCACGATTACGATCTGAGTTTTGAACGATTATAAAAAACAAAACAAGCCGATTATTTGCTCCTCCCGCTTGCGCTGCCCTGAGTTGCAAATGAAGCGCTCCTCCCACAGTGTTGCCAACTTGGCGACTTTGAGGCTATGTCTAGCAGCTTTTCAGACCCCCTTCATGACTTTTTAACTTAAAAGTTCCTAGCGAACACCTCAGAAACATCTCTGGTAACCCTTAGCTACTTTCTGGATAACTGTCGTCGACATTTCCTGCAGGTTAGCTAAAAACTCCGCCTGCGCTCCGGACCGTTCTTCAGGACATTAGGAAAGGGAATGATGTAGTGATGTGTCAGTCGCTAAAGAAACGGCTCTCGGAGCCGGCTCCCTGTTGGTGTAACCAGAGTGAGTGACACACACACTGCACCTGCGGACTCCTGAGCCACTAAAAATGGTTAAATGTGCGGCGTGCTAAACACGCGTGCAGCTTGCCCCGATTGCTGTGAGACCGGGTTGGGGGGTGGGGGGTGCAGCTGTGGTTGGGACAATTATTACATTAACTGATGGACTTGTAAATAAATAGTTTATAAATAAGGTAGAAATAAGTTCCTCACGCTGATAAATGATAACTAATCTCTCTGAGGACACGGTGCTAGTGCACTCTTCTACAGCACCTTGACACGACTCAATAAATGTTACGCAACATTTTGTGAACATCAATTTATTTGCATGTATTTGTTATAAATGCCACTGTATAATTCTTGCTGTCAGTATTTGCAAGATATTGGTATTTGGGTCTGTACTGGTTAGACTTAAATGAGTTAAACCAAGGTCTATAGCCCTTGGGTCATAAACTATGAGCTGTAAGTATATTGGGCTTTTTATACTGGGAATCAGGAGTTATTTTAGTGATCATCTTGTTTCTTGTTTACTTTTGCCCTGATTGTGCCCTGAGCAATTTTATGACTGAATAAAAACAAATAAAATCAACATAAATTGAAAAATCGTCCTAAATAATCGTGATCTCAATTTCAGTCACCATAATCGTGATTATTATTTTTGCCATAATCGAGCAGCCCTACTGTCACATGTGTTACATACATTTTTACGTGACACTTTGCCAACCTACACATATTTTCATTTTTTTATTATCAAATTTATTGACATGGGAAAAATGATCACGATAAGAGTCAGAGATTTCGATAACGATAAATTTTCGATTTATTGCCCAGCGAGTGATACGTATTGTATCGCCAGAGTTTCACCAAAACTCATCCCTACTGTAAACCCTAGAGATGGTTGTGCAAGACAGTCCCAGAAGATCAGCAGTTTCTGAAATACTCAGACCAGCCCGTCTGGCACCCACAACCATGACACGTTCAAAGTCAAATTAAATCGCCTTTCATCCCCATTCTGAAGCTCAGTTTGAACTGCAGCGGATCGTGTCAACATGCCGAAATGCATTGAGTTGCCACCATGTCATTGGCTGATTTAGTAATTTGCGTAATCGAGCACTTGGACAGGTGTATTCATTAAAGTGGCCCGTGAGCGCGTGTACATACCGGTCACATAAACATGGTGAGTTGGAGGACAGTCTGTAAAGCAAAAAAATCTGTATGAAAGTTTAATTATGAATTGTTTTTATTCTAAAGTCGTTGTCTTGTGTGTTTTTAGGTGGAACACCTTTTTATCCCGAAAGACTTCCAGAACTCATGAACTCACCCGACTACCGGAATCCTGATATGTTTTTTGACCCTCACCCCGCTGCGCCTCCCCCTCTTATGGAGCAACAGAGCAGGATGCAGAGGGACCCTCGCTACTCCAACAATCTGGACAAAATCACCTGCGCTCTCCTGGAGCTTGTGGCAAGAAAATAGTCACTCCCAAGATGGTTATAAAATAAAATTAGATTTTGTTTGTGTAAGTAGTTTCAGGTTGCATGTGAAGTTGAATGGTTTGGTTTATTTTAGGGAATTTGCCTTAGTAAAGTTCAGTTTTTGACCCGTCAAGATCTGTGATGTAATTGTCTTGTCTGTAGTAATCTGTTTATTTTAGTTTCTCATTTGTATCAGTGTAAGCATAACCATCAACATTTGTACACAGTTTCATTTTATGTGATATGAACGTGTTAATTTACAAAACTAAAATTCGTAATGTGAATGTGGCTCTTTTTATATACAGAACACACCAAGAACTAAAAGATGGAATTAGAATTTCAACACAACAAGAACACACCAAAGATGTTTAAAGAACACACCAAGGTTGACGTCTGTTTATGCACTTTTTAAATAGCACAAAAATTACCTTACGGTCAGAATCCAAGTTTGAATCCTCTGTTTTTTTCCAGGAATTTTCCAGACAAAATAGTATTTTATCAAGCCAACTTTTGCAAAACTTTATATTTTTTGTGAGGTAAAAATTATTTGCATGAGTGACAGGCTTAATATGTGTTTACATAAATACAATATATCCATTTGAATGTTATTTCGTAGGTTCAATATGTCTTATTTGTTCAGACGTAGGTTCTGTGAAAACGTAGCTCGCACTACGTCATCGCGTTAATCTTTCCGGTTCGAGTCAAGCAGCCATCTTGTTTCCCTAGCTTGTTAAACAAAATAAATAATACGCTGAGCCGGACTTCAGCTCGAACCCGAAAAAGAAAGTGAGTAAAAAACTTAAATTCTCTCATACCTATGTTCTTTACATAAAACAGGCCTGAGGGAGTGGCAGTCGGGGCAATTATTTGGCCTGTTTTCATTTGCTGTTCTTGACCAATAGACGATTGTTTTGGGAGATGAACATCGGCGCCATTTCCCTCCCCGCACTCAGGCGCTTATTGGTGGCCCGCCGAAGAGATCCCGGGCGGTTTGGAAACTGGAGGTCTGTGTCCGCCATTTTGGATCTCATTAAAACGGCTGTCAAACGCAGTGGCTATTTCCATTGGATCCCGAATGGCGTCGATTGCAGAACGAACTTAGCCTTAAAAACCTTGATTGGTGGAATCTAGTCCGAGGTTTGATTGGTCTGAAGGACAGATCCAAACGTTGTCTTTATTGGTTAGGGTGTTTCTTTCGAGCTTTGCAAACTTTACGATGGCAAGACTCGTCAGTGTGTGATTTAATTTCACTCCGCGGAATGTCAGCCGAGCAGTGCAACAGTCACCATTCTCCACCAAGCTAGCATAAAGTTCACTTTGTCACAGTCGGCACTCCCTATCCTAACGTTAAACTAGTAGTGGAAATCTTTTGTGTACGGCTGTTTTGTGTGTCTAAGCACGAAAATGTGTTCAATTAGTCTCTCCAACTCAAGAAAATACAAGCTAGTTGTGCCTGCTAGCCCAAGATTTAGCATCATTTTTTTCACTTTATCACGATGGCCGCTTTATTCAAATAAACCTCTGTAGAATTCCGTTTCGCAAACTGAGAATGGCCAGAAAATGCGTTATACCTGCTGCGATTTTTACCTAATATGTCTGTCGGCTGCGTTAAAAGCGCAGTGTGCCATTTAATCGTAAAAAGTGTAATTGGTTTAATGTCATGATCACAATTGGAAAACAAATAACCAGTTGAGCTGAGTTATGTAATCATCCTGCATGTACTGAACTGTTTTCTGAATATTTGTACGCTTACGAATCAACAAATACACAATATATAGACAATATCAATAACTAAACAACACCCAAAGCAGAAAGGACACAAACCGTTTTGTTTTTTGATTAATCTATTTAAAAAAATCCTATTTTAAGCTTTTACTTTTGTGCATTTTAGTTCCTAATTTGTTTTAATTTTGAATTATAGCTTAACTTTGTACATTTGAAATGAAGTTTGGTTGTTTAATAAAAGTCCATCTGTAATTCCTTATTCTTGGTGTATAAGTTTACTTCTAACTCAGGATTGCAGCTCTTCCCACCCCAGTCTATTATTTCTGTCTCTAAAACATTAATGTTTGTTTAATCCACTAATTGCTTATTTTTCTAATTGACAGAATGCTTAGATTTTGATCAAACATTAATGGAAGCACCTATTGTGCAAATCAGTGAGCTGGGGTTTGCAGGTGGTTATATGTTTACATGTTGAAGGCTTAGCTCGGCCACCCTGAGGGTGCTGTGTGTTTATGAAACCTAACGTCTGATTGGTGTGTGTTTATCTCCAAACAGCATCAGCGAGCACAAACATGGCCATGCTACGGGCGGTATAGGTCATGGGAAGGTTTCATTTGTATGCTGACCTTGCCAAGTGTCATTACTGAGGCTATTTGGGTAGCAAGCGTCCCCTTTAAGAGAAAAATAAATGTCCTGGCCAGTTAGCCGTGATGGAGAGATTAATCTTTGAGAAAACTATCCAATCATTAACCTGATGCTTGCAGCGCCTTTTCTTGTGCCGGTGCTCTGTGCTAAAATAGCAAAAGGAACATTTAGCTTTGTTTCTCTTGAGTTATCTATCTTGTTCCCTAACCCTCCCACCACTTGTTCTACCCCTCCCATCCCATAACAACTCTCCTCTCTGTCCTTCTCCATCCTTCCGGTCTCTCCCCCCCCCCCGGTATTTCATTGAAGGGGCAGGTTTCCTCTGTTTCCTCTTAAGCTTGTTCCATTCCACTCCACTGTAGAGTCACATTCATATGGAGCATTATCTTTAGACTATTATGTCACTTTTTAAACACGTTTCCTGCTTCATGTATGTGTCTCCTAATGAGTTCACATGTGAAACGGATCACAAACTGCTCAAGGTTGTGGTTTGTAAAACATCAGCTGGGCACATGAGCGGTGGCGGCTGGTCTTGGTGATCCGAAGTAAAGGTTTCTGCGATGAAAGGATGTGCCGTGAACAAAAAGGGCATCGAGTTTGTCATTGCTGGTGTGGTTTCCGTTGACGTTTTTATTGTGGAAGTTGCTGCTAGCTTCGTTTTGGGGTCAGGACACCAGCGTCTTTGTGTACAGATTTCCACCCATATCTCTTAAGTCTTGTTTAACCACAAATAGAACAAGAATCATATTCAGCCTTATCCCTCCCCCATCCCAACTAATGTTCCATCAGCTGATTTCTTCCGCAACTGATGGCCTGAAATGATCAGTTTTAGAGATTTATAAATATTTTTTGTTATGGTCCAAGTAAGCAACATAGTTTGCAGAAAATCATCTCCTGTGTCGTAAATTTGTTGAATGTCATTCTGCTATTTTACATCCTAAACAAATAAAAAAGTATTTTGTTTATGTGGACAAATTTTGTCTTTGCTGTATTATCAGTAATATGAATGTCATTACAACAAACGGGCTGCTCAGAGGCAACGTTGTCGCTCCACGCACCTGGAAACACCAGCAAGGATAAACGAGGAAGCAAGGACAAAATGTGCATTTGTGTGGATGTGCATGTGAGACTGTACACGCGTGAGACAGGGTGGCTGGCTGCTAGGTTTTGTACTTTAAATCATGTGGATGCAACATGCAGCATCAGTTCTGGCACTTCTTTCAGCCAATCGGGGCGTTCCTGGTTGCCTGCATCATTGTGCCGTCAGCCCGTAGCTGCCGAGGGGGGCGGGGCAGAGGGAGACATTTAGTTTGACATTGTAAATAAGCAGAGAGCAGTTGTCAGAGAGCAGCCCGTCGGAACCTTTCTCATCCAACCAGCAGCAGGAGAGACGGGAGACCGCTTCAGAACAAACGATGCCAAGGCAAGCCACAGCGATCACGCCCTCGTCGGAGACTTTTCCACAACTTTACTTGCTCCTTTTTCTCTCTCCCATCGCCTCTCTTCTCTCTTTCTCTTTTCTTTTCCCTGACCCCTATCCTGCAGCTCAAGGTAACTTAGAGCAGGAAGTTGACTGTCAGTGAAAGGGGGTTGGGCGGAGGAAAGCAGAGTGGGGGACGTGCCGGAGCGGATTGGTGTACGCGGCGTCCAATAGCACGACAGCCCTTTGTCTTTGCATTGGTCACATCTGCTAGAATGAGGTGGGCGTTGGGTTTGAGGCGGGGTTTGAGTATCATGTAGCATGCTAGATTGATTATGCTTGAATGTTAAAGGGGAAGGAGGCTCGAGATTCTTGTCTCTGTGTCAGGAGTGCCGCGGTAATGTTTGCCTGCTGCCGTGCTCTCTTTCCGAGACTTCTCGCCCCCTTCTACCTACCGGGCCAGGGGTCAGATCAAAGACAAACAGATGGACAATGGTCAAAGTGAGGAAGAGGTGTCACAGAGTACAAAGACAGGAGGAGGAGTAGTGGTCAGCAAGTTAAAGGGGTCTTGGTAAGAAGAGAAATGGTGGAGATGCCCAGGAGGACCTTGGGGACTGTTGAAGGAGACAGGTCAATGTGTAGAAGGAGAGTGGGAGGAAGCAAGGGGGAGGGGTGCTTGCTCTTTACTCTGTCCGGGTTTAGAGCTTTTTTTTTTCTTTTTTTTTTGAGCTGTCCAAGTGGAGCCAGAGTGCCTTTTGTCTGTTGATATGATCAGGGGACTGGAGGAAGTGGAGGAGCATGGGAGAGTTTTCTGTCAGCCTCTGTGCTGGCTCCTGCTGTTCTCAAGGAGACTTGAGCAGGGCTATCTGTTTCCATCTCTCCTGCTGCTCTTCAGCAGGCCACACCGTTCAGCATGAAGGGCACGGGGGGTAAGTCTGTCAGCTAAAACACACACAGCCAGAGCAGACCTGCCAAGTTAACTCGCTTCAAGTTCCCAAATAAATTGTTGATCTCACTTTACTTTAGGAAACGTCTCCATCATTCTGCAGTGAAGAGAGCGTGTGTCCTTTACAGCTGTCCTCAGTCCCCCTCCCTTTTCTGTCCTGCAGTTCTCTCCTCGGTACTTTGTTCCGTCTCATCTGTGCCCTTCATCTGTCGCTTTATTGGAGCATTTATGCTTTTAATCGATAATTTTTGCTTCCAAATCTGTGAAAAGTGGAGCGTTTTGGGAAGACGCTTGTCTCGACTCTGGACTACGCACTTCCTGCTCTCTTGTCGACTGGATGGAAAAGCGTGGTTACAAAAATCTGACTTAAGACGGACCTCGCCGCGGGGCCGTGGGGTTCCGGTCAACGTGGACAACCTGCCTTCCCGCTGACCTCGGTGCTAGACAATGTTGCTCATCTGTGGTGAAAGATGGCTCAGTGTAAATGAAAAACATGACAACCCAAGTGTTGTCACATTGTTGGTGTCAGAGGTCCCCAGGGGTGGAGGTGCAGCTGGCTGCATTGACCTCAGGGCCCCCAGGGCCCCTCCCTGACAGTGCCAGACGCCCAGATGGGACGAACTGTCAGCCTGTCACCTCCAGGGCCAGGGAAGGCTAATAGTTTGATCTGATCCAATCTGATGGAGGATGCGTCTTCTCTCACTTGCCTCCCGACTCTTTACGTGTTCCCGGATCCAAACTTCCTATTGGTGCCTTTGACAAAACAAAGTCCTGTTGGGGAAAGAGAGAGAGAGAGATTGTTAGAGGGAGACTAAAAATAGCTTTTAAGTTGAAGCCCGTGCTGCCAAATCCCAGGGTTGGCTTCTGTCTGCATGAGATTTGAATATCATTTGTTCCCTTTAGACTCGCATAGGGAAACAAAAGTAACTAACACACGACTACTTATGGTTCAGCTTGTCACAACGGTGACCACATCGATCATACGTTCACTCTTTTGTCTGCTCTCTGGGTTTTTCTCTGCCTAAAGGCCGTAGTCTGCAGGTGCCTTTAGCTCGGCCTCCTTCGATGCCAGAGGCTTGACCTAGCCTTTCCATGAAGGTCACAGGAATGTGAGGTTGACTCCTGCAGTATCTCTGTCAGCAATAAGAGGTAGACTGGTGGATGAACATGAGAGGAAGTGAAATTCAAAGAGGAATGCAGGATGCAGCTAATATGTGTGGTATGCAATGTTTTCATTAAGCTTCTTAGAAAGTGCAAAGCCTGAACCGCCGGGGTCACCTAACTGCTGCAGTGAAAGTTGGAAAACCTGTCCTTTTTCTTTCCTCCCCCCCCTCTCTCTCTCTCTCCCTCCCCTCCTCTCTTTCATCTCCCTGTTCTCCCTCCTCCCTCTCTGGTTTCTCTGGCTCCTCTGTTGAATGACCTTGGGAGATCAGTGACTAGCACTTCCTGGAGTTCGCTTAAAGCAGAACCAAGGGTAAAGTTTCCAGGGGTCGTTTGGTCAGCTAGTTGGATCCAACCAGGCCAAAAGGGTGATGCCGTCGTGGCAGGTGCATCATTTAAACCCTTCTTCTTCTTCTTCTTTTAATTTCAAAGTCAGTTTTAAATGACGAGCTGCGTTCGTTGGAGCGGTTAGCTGGAAACTTTTCCTTTAAGGTGTTGTTTCCCAGGGTTGATCATTTACCCTGAATTCTGTATTTTCTTTTCTGGGTGATCGAGGTCATCGAGACGGGCGCTTCAGTACTTCATGATCTACGAAGGCATCCCGCTTTGATTTAGGACCGTTCTTCATAATGAACGTCAGCGCGGAACTTGCTGTTTAAACTGCGTTTATCCATCATAATAAAAAATGTCCTATTAAACATTAGGCAGCGTCTCTGTTGACCAGTAACATAAAGCGGGGTTGGATTTGTTTTTCTGTTCAGGTCGTGAGTTAAAACTTCAACCTTTCATGAACCCTCCCTCTGAACGGCCTCTTCTGCATCAGCGACACCTTTTCAGATCCGACCTCTTGCTCCAGACGTGTCGGTGGAGCGGTGATTTTCTAGAAGCTGGTGTTACATTATACAAAAAAGTCATTTAATAATTTACAGTGAAGTGGCAGGACTCTGTCCATGTGAACTCGACGTATTTGCTCTTCGATTGCTAATGTTTGGTGACTGTTAGTTACTCAGAAAACACGTAGGAGGTCACGTCAAAGTCACAATAGGGGAGAATTTGAAGTGGTGTGTGCAGTTCTTTATAGCGATCTAAACCAGCACACTATTGTCACGTTTCTACAGGATTGCTCGTTCTGTGTGTGCTTTGGAACATCGAGGATGATGCCACATCAGCGGTGAAGCTTTTTCACCTCACACTGCCCTGAAAGTTGACCCCAGCTGCTTCCCCTCATTTCTTTTTAAATGATCAACTTGGTATTTGGTGTTGGTTGGACAGGCTCCGTCTCTTGCCTGTTTTAAATCTAGTTTAAAAACACATTTTTATGATTTGGCCTTTTGCTTGTGATTATATTTATTTGTTGATCTTTTTGTTTGTTTGATCAGTTTTTACCTTATTGTGTTTCAATGTATTATACAGAAAGCACTCGGTCAGCTCTCATGCTGCGTGTAAACATGCTATACAAATAAACTGGTATGGTTTTTTCACCAGTTGTCAAGTCAGTGAGGGACGGTGAACCTTGATGCTTCCAGCTGTACAATAATAACCATTATTTTATAAGTTTAATTATATTTTATGCTGCAGGATTTTGTTTTATTTAGTTTTGTCTCTGCTGCCTTTAGAAACTCTCCAAACGTGGAAAAACAAACGAGGCGATGTCTTGCGAGGCCAGGCGCCTTGCTTACGAGGACACTGTCCTTCCTTGGTCAGAGAAAACGGTTAAATGGAACAGACTTGCATCACGTGACCGCGGCGGTCACGTAACGTCACGTGTCACAGGAGATGACGTTATATTTTATATGTATTTGTTTCAATATAAATATATAACGAGCCTTTTACTTTTTAAATTGTATATATGTTCATTAAATTAAAAATATAAGTGAGTTACTACCCGCTAGCCACCGAAGCTGCAACTACTAAGCAACTAACCAACCATAGATAACTTCTTTGGATCTAAAAAAAACATTTTAAATTAGTTGTCTTACTTTAAAACTTGAAAATTGTCCCCGAAGTAGCTGCCGGCTTCTGATCCGCCGTCCTTTTGAAAATACTGCAGTGTATTCTGGGTAATTTTTGACCAAGGCTAGGCTACAAGACACCTCCCTTGCATCCTTGCTCAGCTAGCAAAACGGCTAACAAATGGAGAACACACGTCTCGGTAGAACATGAACATTGGAACACGTCTTGGCGGTTCCTGATGGCGTATCTCCTAGGCAACCGGGGCGGGGCCAAGACATCAAGGCGAGGTTCCTTGGCACTGAGAAACACCCAGTGTTTGGTTTTAGGAATAATGTGTGTAAACAAGCTGTTTAAAAAATTCCCCATTTGTGATGTCACAAACGCAGAAATTAGAAACACATCTCACGTGAAAGACAGAGCTGCTGCTGGAGGAGCACTGGCTCTACTCTGAGCCCCTTCCAGATATCAAAGGTTCTCAGCCAGTCAGAGGATGGGTGGACGTGGCCAGCTCCAGCTTGTTTTCTTAAAGTGACAGAGCTCTGGAATGGCTCATTCTGGAAGGTGCTGAAATCCCTTCATGTGAGAGATTGTAGAGATTAATAAACATGTTTTGTATAGACCATAGAATGATTGGAACATAAGAAAAAATGTCACATGTCCCGTATTTAACGTCTAAAGACGAAATGAAGACATGCAGTTCGGTGATCCTGCCTTGTTTTTTCCCAATTGTCTTCCTGTCCCAGTGTCCTATCAGGTTTAACGGACATGAATTGAAGAGTCATGTAAAGTGGTGTGATGTCAGACTTGGAGCGAGTGGTCACTTGATGTGCCATCCCAGAAATCGAGGGTGGAGGGGGTGTGTGGAGGCTTGGGCAACATTAGCGCTGATTCAGCTGCTGCAAGCAGAGTAGCATCGATGTTCTCTGAGAGGTTGGAAGAGGGCGATCAGGTGAAAGTAAGACGGCGAGAAAGAGAAACACTTAGCCATGAGCTGGGGACGCGCTGGAGAGGAGACGGGAGGAGACCGATAGAATCACCAAAGGAGGAAGCACAAGTTGCTGCGCTGGACAAAGTTGTTACTGCACAAGCGCTTGTGTTCAGAAAACAAAGACGTCAAGCGGAGTTTGTTTGAAACCCAACACCATCGTTTTCTGTCTCTGTCACCCGGTGAAGGACAAAAGTGCTGCAGGGAGAAGAGGAGGGACAACGTTTTGTCTCCTGTTAAAGCGTACAGTAGCAGCTGGAGCTAAAGGTGCTCCTTTCTGCAGATAAAAATAACATTTAGACATTTTTTATCTGCCGTTGCTGGTTTCATCAGTCAGTCTAGGCTCCGTTTCAAACTTTCTATCCATAAACAAAGTAGAGGAAGTGACGGGCGTCGTCTTTCTCATGCCTCAGTCTACCAAATCCTCACTTGCTTTGTCGCATGCGGACTTCCTCTTTCTCTCTGCCGCTGTGGTTCATGTGTGGTTGTATATATTTATGTTGAAGGTCAAAACGTTGGCTGAAAGGGGCGGGGTCAACTGTAAAGGTGTTATAAATCCAGCTCTGTTGTTTTTATTGACTGAGAAATCCCAGTTCTGGGTGAACGCTTCATCACCAGTCCGGAGTATCCTGATCTGATCGTCCTCATCGGGCCGCCAGCTTGAGGGAGACGGGACGCACGCAGATGCACGAGGGTTGTCTTATCAGATGGAAACGCCACCGTGTCACCATGCATCAGAAGGCCACGGAAGAACTTTCTGTTTGTCCTTGGCGGCAGAAACGGGAAGAAAACTACAACTCCCATCAGCCCTTTCTGTCCTGTGGCATGCTGGGATTGTTCTGGAGACTGCAGGTTTTCAATCAACCTTGAAATGCAACTGGACACTGGAGCGTCAGAGAGACGGGGAGACACTGTCAAGGTCAATCGCTAGTCTGGCACGTCATAGCTGCAAACGACCTGACTGATTTATATAAACACCCCCCCCAGCTTAAATGCTTCTCCTGGATAATTCAGTAACTTTAGTGTCAGAGAAGCGTTCCTTTAATGTCTAAATGAAATCAGGTGAGGCAGGAATCAGTGATTCATCTGTGTGACTTATTTACAAATGCACTCAGGTAGCATGAAGAACCAGGAAGCTCCTACGACACGGCCGCATCACAACCTAGAAAAGAGTTTAGTGATCTACGTTGCTGTGGGCCGGAGCAGAACCACCGCTGCTCATGCTTGTTGGTGAGATAAGAGAGAGGAGGTAAAGTGGAGCGCGCTCTCTCTTTACCTAACACTCCTTTGCAGTGTCACGTCTCCCTTTCTCTCTTTGTCCCGTTTGACCCACATAGGTGGTTTCTGCGCTGCAGTCTGCTTGTGCCCGTGCCTGCCTCTTACCTCCCCCAGTTAAAGCCTTTGGCTCTTACTGCTGGATTAAAACCAAACTGGACAAGGCACCACCCCTCCCTCAGAAACACACAAGACACTTCTCATCTCTTTTTGAATAGCCCTAAACGCTCTCCTCTTGTGTTTCTTTTTTTTTTCTCCTCCTCTCTGCCAAATTGTTTCATGAAGATAGGGAGGGAAGGGAGTGTGTGTGTGTGCGTGTGTGTGTGTGCGTGTGAGATCAACACACTCCAGGCTCTACATGCTCAGACAGGCAGGCCAATATTCCCCCTCCGGATTCCTGACATGCCATAGTAACCTGCTGGATCCTTTTTCAAATCACCGAAGCTCTTGTTGAGGCACGGCCTTTATCATTCCAGAGTTCGCAGGAGTTCATTTAGCCCTAACTTTGGTCCTTCTAAGTGAATTAGTCGAATGTGTTAGATTTTCTTCTTTATTTATTATGTTCGTTTGCACAGAAGTTCAAAGCACGAGAATAAGTTTTGTCCTTCACCTAAACTGTCTCTTTTATTTGTTGTCCCTCCATGCAGCATCATAGAAGATGTCTGCAGATGCATTTGGGTCTGGAACCAGCGATGCCCAGCAGACCCTGCAGTCCTTCTGGCCGCGTGTCATGGAGGAGATCAGGAACTTGACTATGGTATGTTGGAGTGACTTGAGCAGGCAAGACGTGCACGTGCTGAAGTCAAGTACGTTTGAAATTCTTTCATCATTTTTAAACCTGTTTTATTTCCAGAAGGATTTCCGCGTTCAGGAGCTGCCGCTCGCACGAATCAAGAAGATTATGAAGTTGGATGAGGACGTCAAGGCAAGGCTGCTATCGATTATTTAGAAGTCCTGCTGTTGTGAGCCACTAGCTTAGTGCTATGCTCATAGACATAAATACGTAGAAGCATTGGATAGTGTGACAGTGTCGCCGCCATATTGGATGGGTTCCTCACTCTCCAAACCCAACTAGAGTCGATGCGTTTTGGGCACCTATGCCTGTTTTTTGCAAACAACCAGCACCCTATTGAAAACCGATCATTTGGAATTACTATTGACTTTTCTAGTGTACCTGTTGGGATTTTATATTTTAATTGAACTTATTTTATTATATTTTAACTATCATGCCACACCATGTGTCCGATATTGTGAAAAAGCATAGAAAATGTTGTTTTTTAGTAGAGTAAACGCTTTCCTCAGTAGAAATAAATGCACTGGGTGTGAATTGTGATCCATCCAAGATGGCGGCCTGCTGTTACAATTGCTCCAATAGGCAGCGCCAGTACACGGGGCGTCTACGTATATTAAATAGACTATTAATCCCTCAGTCTGCAGCACTTACACTTACAGAAAATGAAGAAGAAAAATAACAGCAATATGACATCTGTGGCTGCGCTAGTTTGGCGCTATGCTAGTTTGGCGCTATGCTAGTTTGGTGCTAAACTAGCGGTTTTGCTTTGAGTTTGAAATGTTCCCACACTTTGAAACGTTTTAGCGTTTTTTCTTTTCTGGGTGTTGTCATCCCTCTTCCATTGCCCTGCTCACTCTCTGATCTGTTGGAACTACAGAACAAACACTCTTATTGTGTCAAGTGACTGAAAGCTCACACCCGAAGGAGACTGAATAACCTGGAAGTGCTAAAAAGATTAAGCATTGATATCAATTGAACATTTTTATAATCGGTTTAATCGAATTATTCAAGTATTCATTTAGGCTTTACTGAATATCATTTGTTTTTACTTCTGGCTTCAATAAGGATAATAATGACTTGTAATGACTTATCCGGAACTGCGCTGCTCTGGGTGGCTGCATGTTGGAGTAGCTCTGTGACTTGATAATTATTATTATTGGACTTGATTATTATTATTATTCTGAGCTACTACAGCAATCAATTTCCCTCTGGGATTAATAAAGTATTTTTGAATTGAATTGAATTGAATTAAAGGCCTAGAGCCTGATATAAATTGTCCTCTAGCTAGCGTTTTATCGTTTTCTTGGATGTAGCCATCTGAGTTCTCTAGTAGCTGCAAACAGAAACTGGCTTCAGGGTTTTCAGGGTCACGAAACAGTCTCTTTTAATTCCATTATTGAACTTCCAGCTCAGGTTATGTCGAACACTTGTGAACATTTCCACTGAGTTTATTCAGAGGAACCCACCCGCCTCCTGACATTCGTCGGCTCTGTTCAGCAGAGGCTCACAAAGATGTGATTATTTTACTCCTATTACAACAGGTTCAGTCTCCGACATCACGTGTGCGCGCTGCGAATGTGTCGTGTCAAGAGCGCCGTCCTATCCTCTTAGTTCAGCAGCAGATTAAAGCGCTAAAGAGATCAGGAGATCACTAACATAACTGGGAGAAAAGATCCTTCTGTCACTCCTGACACAGCAGCTTTCAGTGCATGAGTGCAGGTCATGTGGGTGGTGTCATGAATTCAGCCCATCGTGAACCTTTAGACATTAAAGGTTTTATTTAGGTACCGAGTTCAGGGAAAATGCATTTCAGCATTCAGTTTGAGGGATTATTTTGTTGTTTTAATCTAGTAAATAGTTACTGCTGTAGTGAAGGCACGCAGCATTTTCATACAATATGTTTTACTTCTGTTTGGGAGCAGACGAGCACATGAAGTAGAAGTGAGAAATTTGATGTTTAACTGGGTAATTGCAGCATTTGTGCATCCATCTGTTCAGCTGTAACCCAGAGTGATTAATGAGTCTGTGTATGTTTTAATCAGGTGTGACCCTGTCCTCTGTGCAGATGATCAGCGCAGAAGCTCCGGTGCTGTTTGCCAAAGCCGCTCAGATCTTTATCACGGAGCTCACCCTGAGAGCATGGATCCACACCGAGGACAACAAGAGGCGTACACTACAGGTCAGGCGCACGTTCGGGTTGGGACTCCACGTGTTTGGGTTTTTACTCTGGATCCCTCTGAAATTCTCACAGGTGTAAACCCCCCCTCCTTTAGTGATGGTGTTTTCTTCCATTGGCCAAGTGAAGCAGGTGCGGGAAGCACATTTCCTCCCTGTTCTGTTTACTTACTCTGCAAAAAGAGTCCAGATCATCTCAGAGGGGAAACCTAAATACACCCTCACCAGTGTTGGTTTTGACAGGAAATTTTCATTTAGTTTTAGTCTTTGATAACAATTATTTTTTAATTTTTAGATACAGGGTATCCGCGGGTCCTTAAAAAGTCTTAAATTAGCTTTTCCTAATTTAAGGCCTTAAAAGTCCTTAAAAATGACAAATAATCCTTAAATCCAGTTTCCAAAGGTCTTGAATTACCAAAGACCCAATAAACAAGGTTCTTTTATTTCTATAAAAATTTCGTGAATTTCTAGTTAGTGTTCAGCATTTTTTGTGTATGATGTTGGCGTAAGCGGAACCGTACGCAGTCAGTTGGTTGTTTAAGGGGGCTATTTTTTTAGATGAGCACATTAGCTGGTTAAGCTAGTGGGAGCTTGCGCCATGGGGAAGGGCAAGTTTAATGGTAACTGGATGGCTAATCCAACGTTTGCAACGTGGTTAGCACCGGCTCCAGGCAATAGCTGGAAATTATCGCTTACATTTAATTTTTAAAATAGCTTAAATTTGGTCAAAGTGGCCTTAAAAAAGGTCTTAAAAAGTCTTAAATTTGGCTCCCTTAAATCTGCAGATACCCTGTAGATAAGATTTATTCGTCCGATCTGTTTTAGTTTTAGTCTTAATTAATTTATTCACTAAATAAAAACCGGGTACATTCAAATAAAGTAAATATTTCCTTTCAGCCTCTGTAAAGAAAATGGCAACACACCTAGCTGAAACAGTAATGTAAAAAAATAACTCAGAACTCTATATTTATAATCGTTTTAATAAAAGTCAAAACTGAAAAATACCAAAACTCACACTGGTGTTTGATGTTGTCTGTCAATATGAATGAATTTAACTAATGTGTATAATTATTAGAAATATTTGTTTGCTATGTATAACTGAGGAAATAGCTTGTGTGACGTGTACAAATAAAACCGTAACATGTATGCACTGTACGGGTGAAGCCTAGGTTAGACTGAGAGACCATCTAAAGGCTCGGGAAGCCTTTGCAGGTGTTCTGGATTCATTATCTGATCACAGTGTGATTGTTTGAGTCTATAATATTGAAGCTTTTCGCAACATTCTGATTGTCTGAGAACTTGAATGTGGTGATTTCATCAGCTGTGAGCCACAATCATCACAGTCACAACAAATAAAGGTTCGAAACATCTGGCTTTGCGTGGAATGGGGCAGTCTTACATATTGGTGTCACCCTAACCCCAAGTTGAATTACTGAAATTAATTAAAGGGAAACTTTGTAACTTTTCTATATTTTTAATAATAATATGGTAAATGGCCTGTATTTGATATAGCGCCTTCTAGAGTCCTGGAACCCCCCAAGGCGCTTTACAACACAATCAGTCATTCACCCATTCACACACACATTCACACTCTGGTGGGGATGAGCTACAATGTAGCCACAGCTGCCCTGGGGCGCACTGACAGAGGCGAGGCTGCCGAGCACTGGCGCCACCGGTCCCTCCGACCACCACCAGCAGGCAACGTGGGTTAAGTGTCTTGCCCAAGGACACAACGACAGCGACAGACTGAGCGGGGCTCGAACCTGCAACCTTCCGATTACGGGGCGAGCCGCCGTCGCCCCCTATGTTTTATTTAAGGCACTCAAGGTCACCGTACAAACGCAGACATTTGCAGAAAAGACAACATTAAAAACATAGCAGCATAATACAATACAGTGCCAATGAATTAAAAGGATCGAAAGCACATTTACAGTGAATCCTTAAAGTTCAGATTTAAAAAGCATGAGTGATGTAATGTTCTTAAGGTCTGTCGGTAGAGCGTTCCACAGGAGTGGGACCGATCTGCTGAAGGCTCATCTACCCCTGGGGTTTATATTTTTCAACCATTTTCTTGAGCCACTATGTGCTAAAATGACCATTTACAGGCTTACTGACATGTCACTCAGACCTCCACCACCCTCTGTGGTCCGAATGCCGCACTTGCAACTTCAGAGTGCCGGTCCGGTCTGTTAGACTTAGAAAAAGCAGCTGACATACCTGGCGCTGCAGTCTGCACGTTTGCTGCATGTTTAAGATCATGAACACAGCTGATTTGTTTGATTTAGTGATGAATCAAATGAAACTAAATGAAACAAATCAGCTGTGTGCCCAGTTTCCTCGCATCTTTCTCGTCTTCTGATTGGATGTTTGTCAATTTTCGTCTCGTTTTTTATCATTGACAAAAATGTTGGAACAATCTTTGTCTTTTGGGGCAGCAGTAGCTCAGGTGGTAGAGCGGGCTGCCTCATGATCGGAGGGTCATGGGTTCGATCCCAGCTCCCGCCAGGGGTATCCTGCTGTTGTGTCCTTGGGCAAGACAGTTCACCCAACTTGCCTGTGTTAGTGGTGGTCAGAGGGGCCGACGGCGCCAAATGGCAGCCTCGCCTCTGTCAGACCGCCCCAGGGCGGCTGTGGCTACAAGCAGCTTACCATCACTAGCAGTGTGTGAATGTGAGAGTGTGTGAAAGTGTCTTTGGGTGTCTAGAAAAGCGCTGTAGAAGTTCAATGCATTATTATTATTATTATTATTATTATCCAGGTTGTTTGTATCTGCACAAACTAACATTATGAAATTGTTATGTCAAACAAATGAATACTGGTGCACGCACGCACGCACGCACGCACGCACGCACGCACGCACGCACACACACACACACACACACACACACACACAATCATTGTGTGTATAGGCCAAGCCAATAGGGTCACCATAACGACGCTCATCAATAGAACAAGTGTAGATGTGACCTGGTGTTACCAGATATTAATCAAGGTGCTATGAATAGCCTGTATTACATAGAGGACCACAATGGGGGGGGGGGGTGTCCTGACAGCCAATATCCTGTGGAAAATTCCACATGGACAGCACACCACTGTGGATATGGGAAAGGATATAAGAGCGGCATTTGCACCCGTGATGGGAGGAAAATGTCACTCCGCGTTCTTTCCCACTGAACTCAGACAGAGCTCAGTCTGGTGTGTGAGGGTGGCTGCTTTAGTTTCATATCAAGTCAACTTTGGTGGAAGTAATTATAATTATGTAGTTTCTTCTCACGGACTCACTTTGTCATTTAGTCACAGTTTAAAAAACACACAATTAACACATTTTTCTGTCCTCCACACATTTAAAAACCATAAAAGCTCACTCGTGCTCATGGTTAAACTCGTCCTCTCGTCCTTAAGCTCGTTCATTAAAGCAAACAGCTGTTTCACTTCTGCCAGGAACTGAACGTCAATCCTGCTTTAGACCGCGGCTATTTTAGGAGTGAAGAGCTCAAACCTTGAGGCACGTTCACATATATAGAAAGCTGTTTATATAGAATAAATATAATCGTCCGCTGACCTCCTGTGTGTGTGTGTTTTATTTTTGCAGAGGAATGACATTGCCATGGCAATAACAAAGTTTGACCAGTTTGACTTCCTGATTGACATCGTACCGAGGGACGACTTAAAGCCCCCGAAACGGCAGGTAGGAAACGGCTGCAGCTTTAAAACGTGTCACGATCAGAGTGGGAGCTTCCATATGAGTCATACAACATACAGGAGTTTAAAAAAAAAGTGAATTTTCTTTGTTTTAAACACGTGGAAGACTTGCCTGAACCAACTTGATCGCACCTCATATTGAAGCTGATAACTGGCAACGCGGGGCTGTAAACATCCTTGACTGGAAGCTGGGCTTTCATCAGAGATGGCTTTCAGTCGGATGTTTGCAGCCTCTTGTTGCTGCAGTCTGAGACTGGTTCGTACTGCTGATGGACAGAGAAGATCACATTTCTTACCAGGATGTAATTCAGTAAACACCAAAGAAAGCCGCCTGTTAAGTTGAAGCGAGTCTGTCTAACAACTTATTACACCTGATGGAGATGTGAGTATTAAGATGTGCTGTCAAGACGTCCGTTTCTAGGCGTGTAAACATCCTACACTCTCAGCTGTGTTGTCATGGAGCTGGGAGAGGGGTGTTTACTCTTCTGGGGATGGAGACGCATCAAGACCAAGCCCGGCTCGTTCTTCACTTATGAAACAGGATGACTCGGGTCAGTGTTTATTCATAATTGATCATCGTAATACCTGGATTCAGCAGCGCTCAGCCTGCTCAGCTGTTCTGAGCAAATTAGACTGATCCTGCACTTTTTTTTGTTGCTAACATGAAGCCCGTCGATACAGAAAGCAGTAACGATTGGATTAGTAGTGTCTCAGAAGAGAATGGGTACTGATCATCGTGTTCAGTTGCTCCAGATTACGTTACTCTTCCCCGGCTGCTTCCCATCAGTTATTTATTAACCTCCTCTCCCGTTACACCCCCAAAAATAATTTATGGAGATGTAGTGGACTGATATGCCTTTGATGTGTGTGTGTGTGTGTGTGTTCGTGTCCTGCCTGCAGGAAGAGATGCGTCAGTCTGTAGCTCCTGCAGAGCCGGTGCAGTACTACTTCACCTTGGCCCAACAGGCTGGAGCTGTACAGGTGCAAGGCGCACAGCAGGGTCAGCAACCCGGCACGCAAACGGCCACGACCATCCAGCCCGGGCAGATCATCATCACGCAACCTCAGCAAGGACAGGTGCTTTAAACAGAGTTGAGGGAAAGGTGTAAAGAAGCAAAAACAGAAGGAAACCAGCTCTCTTTGCTTTAAAGAGTAAAGGGGTTTAGACTCGAGTCCATCCCTGTTACAACAGAACGTACGGTCTGTCTGAGCGGAGCAGCAGATACAGCAGATATGACCCTCTGAAGTCATACTTTTTTTTTTTTTAGTTAACATTGAAGGCGTAATAAGTAAGAATTTCACAGCGAAATGATCAGAAAACCTTCCAATGTCTTAATTATGCTGGAAGGAAAGTTACATCAAAACACAGTTCCTTTTCTGGGGGTCTTCAGGTTTTCTCCTTTTAAAATGGCTGAAGAGGGTCTTTGTTTACAATCTGCCCCAACTCCATACTCGCTGGTTCCAGAGCCAATCGTATGTGAGTTTTCACAGCAGCAGCGTTATGGACAGAATGCTGGCCAGTAAAAGGAACCAGGAGTTAATTCTGTACCCTCAAGAAGCCACGACGTCTTTTTGTTTTATTCTAATATTGGGTATTGAAGACTAGAGGCTAACGTTGAGCTAACAATGCTAACCGGGGATGAAAAATATTTGTTGGCTCTAAAAAAATCTCAAGATACTTCCTCCAATATTATTCAACTCAATATTGCAGCGAAACATTTTTATTTACGCATCAACTCGGTGTGTATGATCGTCTTCAGTCACTTTTGTTTGTATACAAGGGCTGCAGTACCCATAGTTCACCACAAGATGTCAGTCTTCATGCAGAAAACTACAAAATAAAACTGAACGATGTTTATTGTTATTAAAGAGATTCTAAATGCAAAACAAATAAAAAAATGAACCCAAAACAAAATAGAAGTGAAATGTAAACACTGTGAATCCTTTTTTTTTCTAATTTTGCACCCAAACAACAACATACCTCCAGTTTCTCAGAGTTAGCTGTGAAGTGAGCCTCATCCCCTGGCTCACGGTGCTTTCACCGCCCATCAAGCTAATCCGTAGTCCTTCCGCTTGTCTCTCTGTTTTGAATTGTTCATTTCCTGCTTGTTTTAGTTCTGCTTCCTTCCAGTTTGGCTCCTGCTCGTAGCTCGCTCCGCTTCACTCTTGCTTCACGCTGCTTCAGCAGACTGCTGCTAGCCGAGCTGTCAGACATGCTTGGGCCTCGTGTGATTCCCAGTCCTGCTTGTCACTTTGTCCCACACCCATTTACATTTACTCAGTGGCACATTGGATTAATCGATGTGTTTAAATTTAAATTCTCTAGAAAGTTTTTTTTTAAGTTTACTCAGTAAACAGTGCTTTTTTTTCTAGCTCTGAATACAAAAACAGACTGAAATTGCCCCTAAATGAGGCACATTCTGGGTTTAGTTGGTGAAGTAGAGCGTAAGCCTGGAGAAAAACTTCACATTTTATGTGTTTGCATGCAGACATCAGTAAAGATCATTTTATACACTCAGTGTCGTTTTTTAACCAGACCCAGGCACCCAGAATATAACATTTAAACAGGCATCAGAAACTGGAATTGGCTGAAAAAGAGCAGATTCTAGTGTTTATCAACTTTCATCATTTCATTTTGAATCTCCTGCTTCTCTTGGCGTTAAATGTTGCTTAAATCCTCCGTTTTCCATTCTAACGCCTGAAGCTCACGCTTACATGTGTGTGTTACGTTTTTGCTATCGCTGCCCTCTCACCGTGTGTCTTTCTCTCATTTTTTCATCCTATTCTGTCGGCCATCAGATGTTGCAAGGTGCCAACATGCAGCAGTTACAGCAAGTGCAAGTGCAATCACAAGGCACACCCATCACGGTAAACACACGCACTATTTGTCTACTCGGTGCCGCGGCCCGGTGGGTGACCACCACCTGCAAACTCTGGGCTGCTCAGATGACCGAACTCTCTAGGGGTGTCTGCAGCACGAGATCGGATGGCCTTTCCTAGATACTGTGACAGACAGAAGAGAAATAGAGGACATGAAACCTGTGATGTCACATCTTTTGGAGCCAGCTTTAGAATCATTGATTACATTTTGTTAAACGTAAATACTTTACGCTTTATGTTTATGGATTAACTGTATTTCAGTCATTCTTTTCCAGCTCTAATAGTCACGTGACGCCTGTTTGTGTTTATTTTTCTTCTTTAAGAGTGCGCCTGTTGCTATGCAGGTGGGTGAAGGCCAGCAGGTGCAGATTGTCCAGGCTGCTGCAGCGCAGGGTCAAGCTCAGACGGCACAAGCCCAAGGCCAGACCATGCAGGTTATGCAGCAGATCATCACCAACACGGGAGAGATTCAGCAAATCCCGGTAAGAGTTTGTGTCCAACTGGGAGAATTAAGGAAACCGAAGCGATAACACTAGAAAAATCAGATAAATGGTTGTAGAACAAACTAAACGGATGTTTTTGGAACATTCACAAGCAGGAAGTGAAGAATCCTGCATTGTCCAGGGTAGGAAAATGGCTGTCCTCTGTGTCTGAATGACCTTTTCTCTGAGCGAAACTCTGTCTCCCCCTTGTGTCGGTTTGCTGCAGGTGCAGCTAAATACAGGCCAGCTACAATACATCCGACTAGCCCAGCCTGTCTCCGGAGCGCAAGTGGTCCAGGGACAGATTCAGACTCTGACAAACACCCAGCAGGTAATCAAAGCAACAAAACCAGCCGGTGTGCTGCAGTCTGCATGAGTTGTGATTAAAAATAATAATAAAAAAATCACTGGGTGCACAAGTCACGATAAAGCCAAATAACGTGTCATTAATGTGTTTTCAGATCACACAGGCTGAGGTGCAGCAGGGACAGCAGCAATTCAACCAGTTCACTGATGGACAGGTGACTAATGCAAACATGTTTTTATTGCTCTTTACATGGTTAACATGAATAAAAGCCAGACAACGATGAGGATGTGTTGTGTAAGTGGCAACCCACAAACAGGAACAGGTGCTAAAGCAAGAGGTTGAAATCATTTATTAGGAACTTCTCACAAATCCAGGGGCAGCATCCTTCTGAAGACACGCTGAACGGCTGATTACCTCAGTTCTCTTCTCATTTCATTTTTAGTCCCACTTTTTATTCTTATCACTTTCACCTTTTTTATTATCTTTTTAAATCACTCACATTTTTTATGCCTGTGAAGCTTCTTGTGACTTTTTTTATATCTTTGAAGGTGTTAAAAAAAACTTTCTTCATCTTCTACTTTAGTGAAGCAACAAGGCTGTTACTCAAAATGTGTCCTCGTTGTCTCCGAATTTAGAGTGCAGGTCTGGTGCATCCTCCTAGGCAAAGGCTATCCCAGGACTCATTACGGGCCGAATGGGGGGGGGGGGGGGGGGTGTTTTTGTAATAATGTGGACGAATCGGGAGAGAGTTAGAGTTTTAAATCTTAGTATATTAATATCTGACAGTAAAACATAAATAACTTAAAGTATTTATGTCGTCAGATTTTTTCTAGGGATGTAAGAAAATATCAATATGGCGATATATCGTGATATCGTCCCCCCTGTATCGTGATACGTATCGCCATAATTTCACCAATACATACCCCTACTTTTTTCATTTGCATTTTTGTTTGGTTAAATATATTTTTTGTCACAAATAATAGGAAAAATACCCGTAAATACCGCTTTATAACAGGTCCCATAGCTCATCTTGTTTTACCATTACGTTTAGACTTAAAGAGACAATGTGTAGTTTTTACCGTTAATCTCTGGAAATCCATTGAAATGTTGGTGAAACTGGATTAAGTGTTGCCCAGTTGTTGAAAACTATTGGTGGCTGCGTAACATGTAACCATAAAAATCAGGTCTGTGGGCGACGCCATGTTTCCTTCTACGGGAGCCTGTGAGGACAAAAAGCATTTACTGATTTGTAACAAATGGTTACAAAACTTTCATCGTTCATAAACGCTGTTTTACACATTTACCTCTTCACTCATTGCTAATGATGACAGGAAGTCTGAAGTGTCATTTTCGTCGAGGTTGCACTCGGATTTGTGACCCTAATGGCCATCCGTTGGTTAGATCGTACTCAAACACAAAAATACCGCTTGCTTGCAATGATTTAGGCATGTACTGCCACCTGTCGCCAGGGAAACTACACATTTTTAATTGAACTTCTGTTTTAGTACCTTTACTGTTGCTAGGCAACAAGACATACTCTAAAGTAGGGGTGGGAGTATTTTTGAAGGCTGGAACGTCCAAATTAAAAGCCGCTCACTACCGGTCTTAGTGGTTGAGGAAGGACCCAACCTACGTGGACTGGGTAGGACGCGTCCTTACAAGGATGCTACCTCTGGATTTACACACAGATCTTGTGTTTCGATGTGCACGCAGCCTCCTAATCTTCCTCCTTCCCTTTTCCCGTCTCACAGCAGTTGTATCAGATACAGCAGGTGACGATGCCGGCGGGACAGGAACTGACCCAACCCATGTTTATCCAGTCCACCAACCAGACTGCCGATGCGCAGGTCACGCAGGTCAGCACCGACTGAGCCCAACCAGGACACTTTGTGGGCACGCACGCCAGCCCATGTGACACCACCAATGTCCCTAAGGGAGGACCAGATGTATTGAATTTTAAACATTGAAATGAGGGACCTGAAATCTTGCAACACACATTTTTTTTGTAATAAATTTAGTACGACGAATCCAAAACCAAAGGGACACTGTTTGACTTTCACTGTCAGATTCATGTTACATCCACGCGGACATGGTCCTTTTGTACTTTTGTTAAAAAAGACACTTATTAACACTCTCCCGCAGTCCCAGACCACATGTTTCTGAGTGGTGTTTGCATCTCTGAGGCCTGTGTGTTCCCCGAAACCACACCCTTCCTATCATGGCATCATTTAAAAAATGATAGATTTGTGTCACCTGCGTCTGTGTTTTTTTTTTACTCTGTGATAAATTCACGTTTCTTCATATCACATCTTTGGGTGAACATTTCATTTTCCTGTCGCTCCTCATTATTTATCCAGTCCTTGTTGATTGAAACGAAGCCATATACCTCAGATAAGGTCTGATGAGACTTTTCACGTCCTTCCTCTGTTGTGATGTTTTCCACGTTGATGACGAAGCATGAATTTATGTTGTAAGGGCTTCAAACCCAATAGGCACTTGCTCGTCTTTACGCTTCCCTTCGTCCATTCACCCCGTCTGCGGAGCTTCTTTCTGCGTTTTTACCGCCTGGGAGGTTTTAAGTCTCGTGCCCTGGTTTAGGTCTCATGTAGAAACACATGACTCCCATCTGGAGTTTTAGAAAGAACGCATCCTTTTTTAAGAGATATTTTTCCTTTTCGCAGCGACGTTTGACCTCATCACTCTCCCACCATCTTTGTTTTTTACAGTGTTTTTATTATGGTCGTTTATGCACGTAGTTCAAGTTTGCCAGCATGACCTGCAATAGATAGGTACAATTTGTTATTCAACGTTCCTTTTTGTAAACCTAATTCTGTTTGTGGAAAAAAATAAAAAACAGAACTTGCGTGTTTTGTTGTTATTTTAAATTGGTGATGTCCTTTACTAATGTTTGGTTTTTTTTATTTTAGGGGACATAAACAGCTTGCTTGTGTGTGGACAGTAGACAGGGACAGTAGACATCACTCCAGGCACCAGGTAGACTCATCCCACCACCAGATACTTTTTGTTGCTTCTTTAGAAGGAAAAAAAAGTGATTTTGCTATTTTGAGAGGCATTTTCCAAAGTGGTCTTTAATCAATCAATCAATCAATCAATCAGATTTTATTTATAAAGCGCTTTACAGAATGACCCCAAATTCCCATAACAGTTAAAAACATTAACACACACACACACACACTCAGTCACTCACTCACTCACTCACTCAGTCACTCACACAAACATCAGTAAAAATGTATATTCGGCTGAGTCCAGATGAGCCAAGTAAGCTAAGGCAAGGAAACGCCATCAGAGGCGCCATCTGCCCCGGCAGCATCAGGTCTTCCACACAAAGTCAGGGCGCTCAGAGGAGGGGGAGCATAGACCCCCACCTCCACTTAAACACTACCTGTAGTGCGCCCAGAAAGCAACAGAGGGCAGCACTGAGCTAACAACCTGCTCATAAAAGGGCCGGCTCTAGGTAATTTGGTGCCCAGGGCAAGACTGCCCATTCCCCCCCCCCCCCCCCCCCCGTGCCTGCACGCCTCTCACCCAAACCCAAGTCCACCCACCCACCACACATTGGAAAAAGCAACTCCACAGTGATTCCTTAGTTACTAATTTTTATTTTAAATATTCACACAGCAACTCTTTAAAGTCAACAGCCTGAAGAATAAATGTAAGCTTGAAAGATAAGTAACCTGAGAATATTACAATAACCAACAACTCAAAATGTTGTGCAAATGTCAGGGGAGGGGGTGCAAAATCAAAAGCAGCATTAAACAGTGCAATCGAAAGCAAAACTCAAACATCAGTATCATCACAAAGAAAGTTCTACTTTCCATTTTGTTCAACTGCTGTGGCCAGTCAGCAGGATCCATGGGGCCAGCAGCTCATACATGTTCACACACATCTGTTGAAGCTGATGATGGTGTCTCTTCAGGCTGTTGGATTGGAGCACTGAGTTTGCTGGTGTTGGGTTCTTTTTCTGTGAGAAAATAAACACACACACACACACACACACACACACACACACAAAGCGACTTAACCCTCTGATGCATGAATTAAGAACAGTGCCACTTTCACATTCAATATTCCTCAGCCATGTGCAGTGATGCTTTTCATTATTTTTAATGTTACTGGACTTTTTTATTGATCTTTTTTAATCTGTTCTATGAAAACATGAATAAAATGATCAAAAACCGGTGGAAGTGAGCGCATCCATGGGGAATATTTGAAAAAACGTATGTCTCACTCTCAGGTGCTCTTTAGCATCAAATAAATTGTAGAATATGAGGAAGAAGAACCGGTGATCTGAAGCACTCTGAGGATTTCATTTATTAAACAAGGAAACGCCGACGCGTTTTGGTACGACCTTCTTCAGGGCATACCTTTATGCCTTGAAGATGACTCATTATGTCACAAAAACTAATGTCCATACTTTTTTACAAACTTACAGCCTAACTGACAATAACATCATAAGGAGACAATTTCAGATGTGTATGTTCAGATTATTTATTATTCTCAATGCTAAATCAATGCTGCACTCATTGTGCCAAAAACAAGTGTCTGGTGTGGATTTAAATAAATTAATTTTGCATATCGATATATGTGATAAGCCGTTTAATTTGAAAAAGCCAGTTTCTACTGCTGATTACAAATAGCCTAACAAGTAACTTACCTGGTTCTAGATGCTGAGATTGTAGCTCAGAAAATGTTCTGCTGCTGCGTGATGCCTGGATAGAAGACGCTGCAGCGTAAACAAGAAAGAGACGGCATAAGATGTCATGCTGTGTTTAGGCAGTGCGAAAGGCAGTTCTCACTCCCAGCCGGGCCCGGCGGCAGCGGGGGAGTCCCCGCCACGGCCGCGGCGGTGCCGTCCACCCGATGTGTCGGACGAAGTTGAAATTTTGCTACACCCATGGACGTAATTTTCACTTTAGAAGTGGGGGGGGCACGGGGGGGGGGGGGGGGGGGGGGGTATCTTTACAGTATGTTCTAAAGGGAAACAGGCTTCAACAAAAACTGTTATTTTCCACTTGGTCCTAGAGCTCAACCAGTGTCCATTTAATATAGCGTAATGTTGTTTTTAGATGGTAAAAAGTGTGCAGGGGTCAAAACTTGACTTTGGAAAAAGTGGGGGGGACATGTCCCCCCTGTCCCCCCCCAAAAATTACGTCCATGGCTACACCCACACCTAGCTTTCTTCTGATATGAAAATATTAAATTCATATTGTATCCATACTTAAAACTTGAATCGAAGTTCATAAAAAGGCTGCAATCATACTCCGAAAAACGGTAAAAAAAAAAAATCTTACATTCATCATGATCACTGCATCTGGACACGACGATTCAAAAGTAAAAATAATTGGATAAAGTTATGAGATACTGTATTGTGTATGTAAACAGCTAGCGAGGGCCCGTCCGTGGACCGTGCGTGGCAGGAGAGGCAGTTAGCTACAATGCTAACGCAAAAAGTTCCTTTGCCAAATTTATAAAGTCTACATACATCTGCTTTGGGCCCTTTTTTTCCTTCTTCCTTCCTTCGCTTTCGGAATGCTGATCCCGATGGCTTTGGTGTTCTTTTCCTTGTAAAATATCAAAAGTTTCAATGCAACAACAACAGGATATCCTTCTACAGTGCTACCCACGCACGTGATCTACGGCACCCTTAACGGCCAAATGCATCGGAGCGGTGGCCCAAGCGGGAGCTCGTCATGCAGCCAGATCATTAGAATTTAAATATTGATGTTTTAATTTCATGTCATTCCAGAGGGGAATTTTGAGTATGTAGAGTGTGCATTTCATATAACAAACATAAATTTAATAAACTTTTTTTTAATTTTTTTTATTTTGCGCTCTATCCATCAGATGGCACCCCAGGCGGCCGCCTGTGTCGCCTGTCGGCAAAGCCGGCCCTTAATCCCCAACACGGTTCCATTATTTTCAATATTTACATCATTGAGTCGATATTTCAGCGTGTCTCTGCATCCAAACCAACCCTGCGTTTATAAACACCCTTAATCTCATTTGTACTCCACTCCTACAGCGGATTCAATGTTTCTTGTGTCACTGAGCAAATGGTTAACAATAGAGTCACGGGTTATTTGGCTGGAGATTGCTCCGCTTTTGTAAGATCAGACCACATTCCTCATTTGACTCGCATCTTAAAAGGAAGAGATGTAATTGTGGTGGGACAGAAAATTCTGTAGGGCAGAGATGAGAGGGTAATAACATCATCCCTGATCTGAACTACGCAGAGATGCAAAGTAAAAAAAATCACGTTTAATTAGTTATGTGGAGCTCTAGCTACATAGAGCTGCCTGGTGGGATTATTAACAGGAACCGTTTGGATCTGGAAGGCCTCGTTTCCTTAATCGACTTAATCTCTGAACAATAACAGCATTTATGAATGCAGACACATGCTCGGCTCCTTCTAATGACCAGAACGGGGATTGTGCGAATGTTTGCGCCTAAGTCAGGCGTGAAGCGGATTGGTATTTTTCTTGGCTCTGTGGTCCGGTCAGATCAAGGCTGCCATAAGACCCGGAGTCTGACAGCTTCAGCTGTGATCTGGACCTTGTGATGAGTTCATAACTAAAGCTGACTCTCACTCAGGTGGGCCTGGTGTTTGATCCTCTGTTTGATGAGGTGTCGGAAGATTTCCTTTTAGTCGTCATCAACCTGAAATTTTTCCTAAACAATCGTTTTATAAAACTAATATAACTAAATCTACACATGGAAACGATAATCTAGTGTAAAAATATTTAAAATAATATACTTCTGTAAATAAATGTGAATTTCCAAACAGGGTCACTACCCCATGCCCAAGTCATTAAGGGGAAATTTCCAAATATTAGAAAATTCCTGGATGCACAGAAATAGAAACACTCATGGCTACCAGCTAGGATTGGCGAGTCACGCAGCGGCCATCTTGCTCAGTGCTACTTGTAGCATTGTTTACCTCGCATTAGTGCCATCTGCATGATCTGTAAATAAACTTATAGAAATAAACATATTTTACTTCAACAAACATATCATAAATATTGTGAAACCTATAGACAATAATTAGCCATAATAATCTTCCCAAAAGGCCTTTAATCATTTTTATGTAGAAATTTATTCCCACATAACAATTCACCAAAGTGCAACAATCAAAGACAATTAAAATGATGTAAAATTTAAAGGTGTGATTGACTGAAAAAAAACATGTTTAATGATTATTCTTGATTCTAATGGGTCACTCTGAGTTTTTCCATGCAGGCTGAACATGAAAATAGTCTCCTACACTTATCTCCCCCATTAGCTTCTGATAGAAAACAGACGATGACTCTGCAGGATTAGAAAAGTCTGACAGATCTACGTCACACATTCATGGATTCCTGCATCTTCACTCCTGACTGGTGTAGGGTTGGCAAATTGAGTGCTTTAAGAGCTCAAGATGAATATTACCTCTACTTATGACCAATAAGCTGTGATACTCTATTTAAATATAGAATATCAACCCTGCTTGGTCTTTACGGTGTTTAGTCAGAAGATATAGGATTCTTGCTTCATCAGGGGATTGTACACACTTCGTTTTGTTTCAGAAAACAGTCAGGTTTATAAAAGTAAGAATTTATTTTACAAATAATTAAAACATGACAAGTTAACTAAGCGTTTACTGTGAGTGGATGGAGAGAGATGTGATGTAGGAACCTATGTGTGAAAGGTGTTAGTCAGAACTTCCGTATCTAGTAAAGCTGAGTTCTGGATGTAAAAGAATTTGGTTTGCGTTAAGCTATGGAGTTGGTTATTATCAAAACACATCAGACACTATCTGTGTGTCTACATACCCACTCGAAGACCCTCGTGATAGATCCTGAATGTCGAAGTCCTCGGACTTCCAGGCACCAAGGTCCGTAGAAGAAACTTCGGTCCCACTCAACCGGTCTTAGAGTTGTCTCCAGGTCACAACAGATGGATGGAACTGCGCGTCTGGGGCTCTTTAAGGAGTCTAAACAATATCAGCTCGTTCTGCAGGAACTGTTTGCGGTATCAGCTTCGCAGGTGCAAAAAGGTTTTGACGACGTGTCAAAAGCTTTGATGGTTAAAGAGGGTTTTGCTTCAGATGTCCGGTCTGAAGCTTTCTCTAGAACTGAGGAACCACCAGAGTGATCCGGTTTTAATGTTCTCATGTTATGATTTGTGTAGCCAACCAGAGGTTGACAAGTTTGAGGAATATTACCAAGAATCTCAGAAACACGCCTTCTTTGATACGGAGGTTCTGATCAGGGCAAAGGACTATCTATGTGTCACGAGATTAACTTAACCTTACTTGTTCCCTTGTGAGTGCAAATGATTATGACCTTGTCATATTAACATGTTGAAACATATTTCAATCACTGTAATCATAACATAACATTCATTTCAGACTTCAATCATTGAGAAAAGGTTAATGAGACATTTCATTATATTATCATTATTATAAGTAGCAATAAACAAACATTTATTTAATGATTATCTAGCTTATACGTTGTAGAAGTTCATATCTGATTTAGGAAATCCAGGCTGTGAGTGTTCCTTATATGGAGGCATGAAGAGTCCAGAAAGATTGGACCTTGAGGAGAGAGCGTTATTGTTGACATTTCGTTATCTGTGTTCAGAGCTGCAGGCTCTGAGCTCCAGCTGGTGGGATAGAGCTAGGCTGATTTAAAGGGGACACATGCAGTCTCGTGTCTCCTTTTTGACCAGATGTTGGACGGTCAAACTGTACCTAAATACTGACCATTGCTCGATGTTACACTGGGAAGGTTGTTGTTGTTTTAACGTCTCAAAATCAGCAGCAGACGTCTTGGCTAGTTTAAGCTAATCATTAGCATTAGTAACTTCACCACACAGCAGAACTCCTCCAGGCTTTATTTGTGAAGATAAAACATCCTTGTTGAAAGTCAGCGGTGGAGTCGCGTTGCTGTCCAAATATCAGGAAATAAAACTCAGCAACCTGCAGTCTGAAGACCAACTCAGACGTAGGCAAGTTTTATCTCCAAGAAATGGTGCACGGGTATATTTTTACCCCTGAGAACAACTTACAGGCCATTCATTCCTACCAGAGACCACAGCAAATGTTTTAATAAAATGAGTAATCTACTTCTTTAAGGGGCTAAATAAAAAGGGGTTGTTTTAAAGCATCCAGGGGCCACAGTGGCCAATTATGTCCAACAGGGATAAATGTTTTCCCACAGGGGGTTATCATAAACTCATTAATGCTGTTTTAATGCACAGAACTTCATTTACATTCCAGCCTCATCACAGTTTACGAACTGTAACACACAAAAAAAATTAAAATTAGAACAACAGTTAGATGAATGCCTATCTCTTCTCCTTCTGGCCTTTACCCACCTTTGATATCAGTCAGATTTTGGTAATTAATCAAAATAAAAGTGATTTGGAAACAGGTTAATGTCTGTTATCAGTAGTAACACTTTAATATTGTTTCTAAAGCTCTGCTAACTAGTATCACCATCTCGTGATCTATTAATTAGACTTTAGTAAGAAGGAATCAGCTTTTTTCTGTCATAACAATTAATAATATTTTGTCCTCCTGCAGGAGTGCACTAAATGAGTCAGCCCCACTGGTTCCTCACTAAAAGAGTGTGATTAAACTTTGAAAAATTATAGATCTGTAAAATTCTTCATTTTTCTGGAAGGTATACATTTAACAGGATTACCATAGAGGGTCATTTGTCATTTTAGCAAATGTAGTTTTATGATTTAAGAAGGATTTTCTGATGTTTGCAATGATTTACAAGCTAACATGACAGAAAAACCTCTCTAATGAAACATAAAACCAAATCCTTGGAATTGCCACTACTGAACATGCAATAGTTGACAGAAAAGCTCAATAGCTGATTTTTGTTTTTGTTTCTGATTTGCTGCTTTTCTGGTAGCAATTCGACGCTGCATAGCACTCACCGTTAGCACCGTTAGCTCAACGGTCCTGAAGGAATCAAGTTATCTGGTCTGATGCCAGAGCAATTGAGCAGATATGATTTATAAACTTTTTCACAGAAAAACATTTCAAGGCTGAAAATTGCCTTTAAGTAAAAATTCAGCCATTTACTTTTAACATATTACTCTTTACATTTAAAGGTGCAGTATGTAAGAATAAAGTAAGACTGACATCCTGTGGTCAACTTTGGCTACTGCAATCACTTTCTCACTGCCGTTCCATGAGTTTCATGGCTGTTGCCAAATAGATTAGCACCAGATGATTCTAGATGACAAATAAAGATGAGTCATACACACTAAGTTGATAAGTAGATACATACATTGTCATATCTGGTGTTAGCACTTTTGCACTAGCACTCTTGGGTGTTTTACAGTCAGGAGCACTTACTACGGTACTATTTCTCCAGCAGGAAGTGTGGTTTTTTGGCATCTTGCTGTTATAATTTTGAACAACTTATTAAAGGAAGTAAGAAAACAGCAGTTCATCCATTATTCACTCCATCCATACATTTTATTGTAATATTGAGTTGTTGGAAATTTAAAACGTTGATTTAGTTTTACTTAGAGCTGATTTTTGGCTTCTAATTCACTGTTAGCATTGTTAGCTCAATGTTAGCCTCTAGCCTGCTTCACCCAATATTAGAGTAAAACAAAATAATGCCATGACTCCGACAGGGATACAAGAAATAAGATTTGGGTTGCTCTTGTTACTGGCTTTAGCTTTTTGCCTGCCAGTGTTGAATTAAAAATGCCGGCGCAGCAGTGTTAGCTCACCTGAAACCTCACAAACTCACTGATATTGACAGTAGCTACATCCCTCTTTTGTTTTTTGGAAATAAGAAAGAGTGACAACCCTCCAGCCGGCTGAGAATGAAATCTGTTTCAATGTAACGTTCCTTCCAACATAACTGAGACTTTAGACGATTGTTTCGTCGTAGATTCTTACATATTGCTCCTTTAAGCCACCAGATTTAATTGGCCCAGTTCACATAACTTGGTTTTGTAAATTCAACATTTCATTTCTTACAGCGTGGTTGAGTTTTTCTCACCTTTATTTATACATTTTCTCACCCCAAACACTAACATGAAGAAAGTGAAGCCTTGTATGTTTAGATGACAGAGGAAACACGGAGGTGTCTACGTGCTGCCTGTAAAACGTTCACTAGGAGCCTTTGAGTCTGCTAAGAGCAGCAGTCACAGAGGCTCTTTTGAGCAGTTATGAATGCACTACTGAGTGTGTCCTCACACCAGCACACAGTCACTACCAGACTCAGTCGCTGGTTGTTGTGGTTGACGCCTTCTGGTGGATTGTGGGATCAATTGGCTGACAGAAACCGCTCTGTAGTGGTTGTTGTAAGGATTTCAGCGGGGATCTGTTGCTTTAAACACAGCTTTGTTTGACACCGAGGATTAAAATGTCCAGAGACTATAACCAGACTTTATCAGCACATCAACCCAACAGACCCTGCGTCTAATTCATCTGCAGCCCATCGTATTGCTGCTGCTGCTGAGGGGTTCCACCATTAAGAAAACATCTGTGCTAAAGAGAATAAGATGAGAGAAGGAGTTAAGAAAAGACTGCAGTCTGAGGGAAAAACCATGAACTTGCATGAATAAAAGGTCCAACCCAAACAAAAGGACGATGGAGGTCGGACAGAGTAAGTTAGCGTTGTGCACGACTGCTGATGTGAGTATTTTTAAGTTCTCATAGATTCCCTGAGTGGCTGTCAACTCTCGGAGCTCAGTGAGGCTCTGCGGGGCGTGAGTGAATGCTCTGAGAGAGGACCGTGCTGAATAAACAACAGAGGCGACGAGAGGGTGGGTGTAAAGGGGAGTGCAGCAGCAGCCACCTTTGGGCCAGCCATGATGGTAATTTTACCCTTCTCATGAGAGCGCGTACTGGGTGTCACCGCACTTCCGTACAACAGCGCACTTCTGCCCATTCGTTCCAGGTTTTACAGCTCGACCACGATCAGCTGTTGTGTGGCATCACGTGTTTAAATCTCAAAGGTCGCTCCCCCCGTCTGAAATTAGTGTTCATTATCAGAGGAAACTTGAGCTGAAACAAGGTGCTTTTATTCTTTGCCAAGATGAAACTTTGATTTTTAATCCTGGAGAATACAAGCAGATCAAGCTGCTCTATCAACAGTTTTTTCTTTGGACGCCGCGGGCTCTAATCTGGAGTTCTGAGAGTCCAAAGAATGGAGTGAGAATTAGAGTTAGTTTAGTTTTAGTATTTAATTAAACTAAAAAGGCAGCCAGAGAAATATCTTATATTTTATCCCCGAACGATCAGTAAGTAACCATCGTCACCATGTGACGTTAATATATCGACTTACACAAAGTCAAAGAGTTTGGATTATATCTAGAGGTGGATTATATGATGATCAAGATATTCAGTATTTTCTTTACTCCTTTATTCTGAAAGCTCTTGTGACAAATTAATGTTTGCAGATGAAAACGAAACAACAAAGAATGACCATTTCTTTTAAAACTAAAGTATGACAAACACTGATCAACACTTTTGTCGATGAGTTAGGCAACAAATGAAAATCAGAAAATGGGAACGATGGGAGGAACAGACAAAAGAACTAATCAGCAAAGGGATCAGGCGGGATGAGATGAGAAAAGACCCAATCAGAGTCCAGAGACGACGGTAGCAGCTGAACAGTGCCTAAAAGGAGAAAATATCCACGACTGGGAGGAAGACAGAGATTAAATTTTCTTGTGTAAATTACCACTGCGTTTTGGATGTTAGTCACCAGGGCAGTCCTCCATTTGCTGCTGAAGAAGACGCAAAGTCTCGATCTACTCTTGACTCAAAGAAAAGGCCAAGTCTAAATAGTCCAAACTTAACTCATTCACTGCCATTGACGACTAAATTTGTCATTTTAAATCCAACCATACACTAAAGTCGTCATTGGCATTTTTTTACTGTGTGGGCGTCGGACGAGCCCCCACACCGTGAGAACAAACATCTCAGCTCTAAAGCCGATCTTCATCCGCGTACGTCACACGTCACGTGATCAGGAAGCAGAACATCCATGTGTTAGTAGATCATTTTGGGCCTCTGCTGTAAAAAAAAAAAAGCGAGGCGCGAACCGGAAAAGCTTCTGCCGATCACAATTCGACAACGGGTTATGAAAGAACGGATAAAGCTCGAAACGCGCGGATTCTTCCTGATGTAAGAGGTGAGTCTCTGCTTTGTTTCGGTTGTTTTGGTGTCGACGTCATCCTAGCGCGCAACGTTCTGTGACTCTTGAAAAAACGGTGAGAAACGCTGGCAGCGAAGGGCTTTACCATCAGGAAATGGCTGGCAGCGAATGAGTTAATGCCAAAGACATTTCAAACGAGCCGCCATCTTAGTTGTTCCGCTCTGTCGCACCAAATTGATAGAGCGCTGTGCATTATCATTGATTAACAGCTCCGTCTTGCAAAAACAACTACGTACCCCAGCTTTAATGTCTTTATGTATTAATTTTTAACACTTTGACTGGCGACAACACTTCTACTTCCAGTAGAATGAACAATATTTTGTGAAACAAAAAAACACCATAAAAATCTCCAAAAATGAATCCTTAAAACCATTTTGTAATACAACTTTGTACATTCGTTCTGTGTGCAACTTCATAATCCATTACTTAGTTCTTTTTTATTACACAGCTCAGTAAAAAAAAATTGCTGTTTTACCTTGAAACTGACATGTTTCGGCTAGCGATTCTAGCCGTCATCAGAGCTCGCCGGTGTTGGTGGCGTCACTTCTACCAGCCTTGGCGATAAACAGAAGTGACGCCACCAACACCAAAAAAAGAACAAAGTGATGCATTTTGTAATATTTCAGCTGATTGATTTGTCTGCATTAACACGTTTTCATAGAGACGTCAGCGGTTTATTCCATTCTGAAGCCAATCATGACTTCGTACTAATGCTATTTAGGGATTAATGCTGTTACGTGAGAAGGTCCTGGGAATAATGTCTAGATTTGTGACTTGTGAAAAACTCCAGCTGCATTCCCACACGTCATTCCGGTTACCTTATGTTCCATGAACTGCTGCACAACCATTGGCAGGAGCAGACGCAGCAAACACGACTAACCTGCGCTGCTCTTGATACAGAACAGTGTGAGTCTTACATGCAATGGTTCATCAAAAAATATACATTTTTCCCTGTTTTATAGTTGTGTGTTTAAAAAGATTGGGTATATTTAAGTGCTAATTTGTTATTTACTTTGAAAGAATGATGACACTCCTGTTGGAATAAGCTTCTTATTAGGTTGTTTAAGTCGTACGGAACGGAAAAGGCTCACAGATTTATCTCAGAGTGTTTCACCGTCTCATTTTTGGTCGTCTCGTGTTATTGCGGCCGGTCGGGGGGTCCCCCTCTTGATGCATACTTCTGAGGCCCTGAGACAGGTGATCCTCTGTTCTTCATAACCTCATGTTTATGTCATAACCACAAACCTCCGAGTATGTCACCGTCATGGATTTAGAAAGTGGTGTGTGTGTGTGTCAGGAGGAGGTTGTCGGTGTCGCTGTGTCCCTCAGCACCTGTCCCTGCTGTTGCTAACTGCTGTAGCCACAATAAAAACACAAATGACTTGTTTATTTCAAAAACGACTCTTGTTAACTTTGAACATTTGAAAGTGTGTTTTGAAGCTGGAGTTTCAGAATAACTACAGACGAAGATACAATCCTTGGTGCCCTCTTGTTACAGAAAGGGAAATCTACTATGGCAACTGAAATAATCTGCAAGTTGCACATAGAAAGTCAGAAGGTGTCCAGGACTAGATGACATCCATGGATGTGGCTACAAGAGGAAAACAGATGAGTTCAGAGGATGAATAAAAACCAAAGATCATCTGTGTCAGATCGCACCGCTCAGAATAAGAGGTCCACCAATATTCTTTTTCTGTTGCCGGTATCAATGCAGACATGTAGCCATGGTCATCTGGTGGCTGATATGTAGCAGACACGGTCAGCTGGTGGCCGACATGTAGGAGACACGGTCAGCCGGTGGCTGATATGTAGGAGACACGGTCAGCTGGTGGCCGACATGTAAGAGACACGGTCAGCCGGTGGCTGATATGTAGGAGACACGGTCAGCTGATGGCCGACATGTAGGAGACACGGTCAGCCGGTGGCTGATATGTAGGAGACACGGTCAGCTGATGGCCGACATGTAAGAGACACGGTCAGCTGGTGGCTGATATGTAGGAGACACGGTCAGCTGGTGGCTGATATGTAGGAGACACGGTCAGCTGGTGGCTGATATGTAGGAGACACGGTCAGCTGGTGGCTGATATGTAGGAGACACGGTCAGCTGATGGCCGACATGTAGGAGACACGGTCAGCCGGTGGCTGATATGTAGGAGACACGGTCAGCTGATGGCCGACATGTAAGAGACACGGTCAGCTGGTGGCTGATATGTAGGAGACACGGTCAGCTGGTGGCTGATATGTAGGAGACACGGTCAGCTGATGGCCGACATGTAAGAGACACGGTCAGCCGGTGGCCGATATGTAGGAGACACGGTCAGCTGGTGGCTGATATGTAGGAGACACGGTCAGCCGGTGGCCGATATGTAGGAGACACGGTCAGCTGGTGGCTGATATGTAGGAGACACGGTCAGCTGATGACCGACATGTAAGAGACACGGTCAGCCGGTGGCCGATATGTAGGAGACACGGTCAGCTGGTGGCTGATATGTAGGAGACACGGTCAGCCGGTGGCCGATATGTAGGAGACACGGTCAGCTGATGACCGACATGTAAGAGACACGGTCAGCTGGTGGCCGACATGTAGGAGACATGGTCAGCCGATGGCCGACATGTAGGAGACACGGTCAGCTGGTGGCCGACATGTAGGAGACACGGTCAGCCGATGGCCGATATGTAGGAGACACGGTCAGCTGGTGGCTGATATGTAGGAGACACGGTCAGCTGATGGCTGATATGTAGGAGACACGGTCAGCCGGTGGCCGACATGTAGGAGACACGGTCAGCCGGTGGCTGATATGTAGGAGACACGGTCAGCTGATGACCGACATGTAAGAGACACGGTCAGCTGGTGGCCGACATGTAGGAGACATGGTCAGCCGATGGCCGACATGTAGGAGACACGGTCAGCTGGTGGCCGACATGTAGGAGACACGGTCAGCCGATGGCCGATATGTAGGAGACACGGTCAGCTGGTGGCTGATATGTAGGAGACACGGTCAGCTGATGGCCGACATGTAGGAGACACGGTCAGCTGGTGGCTGATATGTAGGAGACACGGTCAGCTGGTGGCCGACATGTAGGAGACACGGTCAGCCGGTGGCTGATATGTAGGAGACACGGTCAGCTGATGACCGACATGTAAGAGACACGGTCAGCTGGTGGCCGGCATGTAGGAGACATGGTCAGCCGATGGCCGACATGTAGGAGACACGGTCAGCTGGTGGCCGACATGTAGGAGACACGGTCAGCTGATGACCGACATGTAAGAGACACGGTCAGCTGGTGGCTGATATGTAAGAGACACGGTCAGCCGGTGGCCGATATGTAGGAGACACGGTCAGCTGGTGGCTGATATGTAGGAGACACGGTCAGCCGGTGGCCGATATGTAGGAGACACGGTCAGCTGATGACCGACATGTAAGAGACACGGTCAGCTGGTGGCCGACATGTAGGAGACATGGTCAGCCGATGGCCGACATGTAGGAGACACGGTCAGCTGGTGGCCGACATGTAGGAGACACGGTCAGCCGATGGCCGATATGTAGGAGACACGGTCAGCTGGTGGCTGATATGTAGGAGACACGGTCAGCTGATGGCTGATATGTAGGAGACACGGTCAGCCGGTGGCCGACATGTAGGAGACACGGTCAGCCGGTGGCTGATATGTAGGAGACACGGTCAGCTGATGACCGACATGTAAGAGACACGGTCAGCTGGTGGCCGACATGTAGGAGACATGGTCAGCCGATGGCCGACATGTAGGAGACACGGTCAGCTGGTGGCCGACATGTAGGAGACACGGTCAGCCGATGGCCGATATGTAGGAGACACGGTCAGCTGGTGGCTGATATGTAGGAGACACGGTCAGCTGATGGCCGACATGTAGGAGACACGGTCAGCTGGTGGCTGATATGTAGGAGACACGGTCAGCTGGTGGCTGATATGTAGGAGACACGGTCAGCTGGTGGCCGACATGTAGGAGACACGGTCAGCCGGTGGCTGATATGTAGGAGACACGGTCAGCTGATGACCGACATGTAAGAGACACGGTCAGCTGGTGGCCGACATGTAGGAGACATGGTCAGCCGATGGCCGACATGTAGGAGACACGGTCAGCTGGTGGCTGATATGTAGGAGACACGGTCAGCTGGTGGCCGACATGTAGGAGACACGGTCAGCCGGTGGCTGATATGTAGGAGACACGGTCAGCTGATGGCCGACATGTAAGAGACACGGTCAGCTGGTGGCCGACATGTAGGAGACATGGTCAGCCGATGGCCGACATGTAGGAGACACGGTCAGCTGGTGGCCGACATGTAGGAGACACGGTCAGCCGATGGCCGATATGTAGGAGACACGGTCAGCCGCTGGCCGACATGTAGGAGACACGGTCAGCCGGTGGCCGACATGTAGGAGACACGGTCAGCCGGTGGCCGACATGTAGGAGACACGGTCAGCCGGTGGCTGATATGTAGGAGACACGGTCAGCTGATGGCCGACATGTAAGAGACACGGTCAGCTGGTGGCCGACATGTAGGAGACACGGTCAGCCGATGGCCGACATGTAGGAGACACGGTCAGCCGCTGGCCGATATGTAGGAGACACGGTCAGCCGCTGGCCGACATGTAGGAGACACGGTCAGCCGCTGGCCGATATGTAGGAGACACGGTCAGCCGCTGGCCGACATGTAGGAGACACGGGCCATTTCTCAATAGTCAAGAATGCTAGTATGTTCTTGTGTACTAGACAAGTATGTTCTATGCAAGGACACCAGAAAGTCTGTTCTACCAAGTACGGGAGGACGAGGACGGCATTTGGAACAGAACCGTGCTCCGTTGTGTCCTGGCAACAAGCGCTTCTTCTTGCTGCGGTTAAAAAAATGACCTGACATAAATATAAAAGTGTAGTTTGGTCCTTACATAACAAAATAACAACGAAAACGTATTTTGTATTATATTTGATCAAAACTAATAAAATAGCAGCATTTCCCACATTGTAATGAATACAAAAAGTGTATTTTTCATCAGGCCAGAGCTACTCTGCTTTTATTTTGGTAGTGGGTTAGTTAATTAGCATTTTTAGGGTACGTGAAGAGTAAAACTCAAACACAAACAGCAAAATTTACAGGTTACACACAATTATTTACAATAACAGACACCTTTATATTGTTTTATTTGTATTTCTAATATAAAACATTACAGTTATTAGCTTTTTCCTCTGATGATTGGAGTTGAACGTTTTGCAACGCAAATGCATTATGGGAAACTTTGCTGTCCCAAGTCCGCAGAAGGATGCATTGATGCATCCTCGATACAATGGGCGGAGCAAGAACACATCTGGGAACTTTGAGCGAAGTTGCCATGATGCATACTTAGGATAGGAACAGTCCGTGGACCATCGTTGATGACATTTCACAAAGACGTGACTACACAAGTACACACAAGTATGCATATTGAGAAACGGCCATGGTCCTGGCCTATATAGGACACATGGTCCTCCGATGGCCGATATGTTTAATTTCCCTCTGGGATTAATAAAGTATTTTTTTTCTTTCTTTCGGTCTTTATTTTGGTTTATAGCATTAACATAAAATTTTTCTTTTCAAACAAAACAATATTAACAATTTGAATTTAAACAAAAAAAGGAATAGGCAGAAGCAATGCTTGAATTGAATTGAATTGATGTACTGCCGGTTTTTATTGGCTGATTTTTATGGCCGATATCTAGACTTTTTCCAACTTTTTTAATGCTAAAATGTCACTAATAACATCGGTTGATGCACAAAATTGCTGAAACTGAATCAGTTTTGAACTCTCAATTGAACTAACTGTTAAATCTTAACTTTGTGCACTTCTCAGTGTTAAAGTAAGACATTTTAATAAAGTTCATTTAGAGTGTTTATTACGCAGATGTTATTGGTGAATGTGCAACAGCACTGGGTTGCCCGGAGGCTTTAGTAAGGATAAATGTCGGCCGATGTATAAAAAAACAGTAAATATTGGCTCGACATATCGGTCTACCCCTACCCAGAATCCCACTTTGACTTTAAAGGGTATTGAATGTGAGGAAATCATAATAATGTGTGTTGCTGTGTGAGGGTTGGTTTGGAGCTGAGCGAGAGATAGTGGGGTCAACCATGGCCATCTCTGATGGCACTGTGGGCCTTCTGCCTTGTGACAGAAGAGGACACCTCTGTTGAAAGCAGATCTTAGAAAAAGAGAGACCGAAATTTACCAAAATGCGTGTTTGATGGCATGGACGTAATTTGGGGGGGGGGGGGGGGGGGGGGGGGGACGGGGGGGGCATGCCCCCCCCCCCACTTTTTCCAAAGTCAAGTTTTGACCCCTGCACTTTTTACCATCCAAAAACAATATTACTTTATATTAAATTGACACTGGTTGAGCTCTAGAACCAAGCAGAAAACAACCATTTGTGTTGAAGCCTGTTTCCCATTAGAACATACTGTAAAGATACCCCCACCCCCCCCCCCCGTGTCCCCCCCACTTCTAAAGTGAATATTACGTCCATGTTTGATGGTCTACATAGTTCCTGGGAGAACATCCTTTGGACAGAGGAGACAAAATTGGAGGATTTTGGCTAAGCACGCGTCAGCTCTTTGGGCAAAGACCAGCACAGACAGGAGAAGGCTCGGCTTGAGCTTGTTTGCTGCATCTGGCTCAGCATATGGATCAAAAACTTGGTCTGGGTGCAGGTCACGGGTCCTCTGTTGAACATCTGTAGGAGCTGAAACATCTGGAGAAACATAGGCTTTTTCTGATTTTCAGTACATCTTTATGTATTGCTGCTGAAAGGGATTTTAGTGACCAATAGCGGGTGATAGCAATAATAGTTTGAATGAACCGTTTTAGTCTCATCTCCTGGAAATCTCCATGAATAAGAGACCTGTCCCTCTCCCGCATCCATCCTCATCCTGTTTCCACGTTTTTGTTTTGTTTACAAAACAGCATCCTTGGTGCTTATTCACCCCTTCCTCTCACCCTTTCTAAACGGAGTTTCTAAAAGTGGTCGTCCGCCGTTTTTGACATCACACTGATGTTTGTCACTTTTGCGCTCCACCCCGCCTGCTGCCGGAGCCGGAGCGCGCACCGACGCACGAGGAAGCTTAGCGGATGTGGCGAGGCTCGATCCGACAGTTCAAACCAGCAGAATCAGCTGAGATCCCCAAAAACGGGCTCCTCTCGAGTTGACGTTAGACCAAAACAGACGCGCTGCGTGGATTTGGCGCTCGCGGTGGTCTTTTCGTAAGGATGCTTGACTTGATGGAGCCCAGCGCGCGTTATCACTCCGTTCGCGGCTCACTTTTCTAGTTCTAGAGTTAACGCATGTGTGATTACTTCTCTGCATCCCGCGGATCACCTCTCCCACCTGACTCTCAGCTATGGTCTCTGAGGGTCACGTTTCGGCGCCACGCACCCACCCACATTTTGCGCTTTTTGCCTTTTGCGACCGCGACTTGATTTACAGATAACTTTTGAAGCTTTGACCAATCAACCTGCAGGGATGGTGCCAACCTGAATCAGATGTGACTTGCAGAGAAAGTCGTATAGTTCAGTCTGAAGAAGAAGAAAAAATGCTCGGAAGTCCATCCAACAACGGCGGCATCAGGATGCTTGTGCCCCCGGCTCCGAACGACGAGCGACGGGTAGAGTTTGTGGCTCTCACCGCTGTCCAGACGGAGAGGAGCGAGCCGTCCACGCCGGAGCGCGGACACCCGTCTCACCGCACGGGTCTGCTGGGCACCCCGCTGCCCGGACCACCCGGTCCCCGAGGCAACGTGTCCGCCTCCAGCAAGCGTCTGAGAAAGTTACAAAACTGCTTGTACAACGTGCTGGAGAGGCCGAGAGGATGGGCATTCATCTACCATGCGTTCATGTGAGTTTATTATTAAAACACATTATATGGGTTGTTGTCATCTTCTGTTTCAACTTTCTAGTTTCTTACAGTCGCAAAACAAACCAGTTCTTCCAGAAATTTCATTTCAGCTCATTTTATTTGTTTTTGATGAATTTTTCCCAATTAAACAATCTGGGATGCTTGCGCATCAATTAGCTGGACCATAAGCCATCATCCCAACATGGGGCCCACTGTTCAATTTCCTCCTGTCACTGTCTGATGAAATCACCAGAAGGACTTTGGATACAGAGTCAAATTTGTCCAGATCCACAGGAGGTGCAGCTTTTAGACCATGCCGCACTGATACATTTGGCCTTTTTTGCACGCTTTTCCTGATTTTGAAGACTTTCCTAAGAACACAGGTCTTTAATTTAAGCAACTCCTCTATAAACAGACAGTATTTACTCATGATCCATACTCTGAATTCATGTAAACACTGTATAAGTGTGTTAACGGCCTAAAACTGGTGAGTTATGAAGCCACTTTACTGGTATGGTCACTATAGTTTTATGCCAGTTTTCCCACCATGACACATTGTGCGTGAATTATAGGTATTTATTAAAGTAGGGTCAGGGCGACTTTCCTCCTCCTCAAGTGTTTCATATATTTCAGCCTCTCCTCGAGTGAAGCCGTGGCCCGTTCCGCTCCAGCAGCTGTCCTCCAGCTGTTTCTGCGTTTGCCACACAGTGGACGGAGCATTATGCGTGGGAGCTCCTTGGACCGGGCCGTCTTTCCGTGCCATTGTTTAGACAAGTACAGCTGTCTGCCTGCCAGTGCCGTCGTGTGTTTGTTAGAGGGAAATCCCACCGCGGGGCTACAACACTTGCATGCGTTCTCACCATCAGCTGCCAGGGCTCTTGTGAGAGCGGGCCGGAAAACAATAGCCTCACTTTGTTTTTCACCACTTCAGCTTCTTTCCTTTCACGTGAACCCTTGTTCTCCATCCACCTGGAGCGCTTGGTCTCCGAGAGCTGTGGCCTTTTCAGGGGCGGGCTGCGCGTGACATTCTCCCTGACATTACTGGCTGCTGCCGGTGTTGTTGTTTCTCTCTTAGGGAGGTCTACAGATCATGTGTCAGATGCCTCATAAACGAAGCGTGACTGATACTGGACGTGAGCCTGCTTCGTGTTGCCATCTCAGCGAACGCACTCCTGAGATGGAAACTGTATTCTCTCTAAAAGTCCTGACGTTAGGTGCACATAAGCCTGCCTAAGTGCATCATTCCCATGATACTGTACCACTCTGAGCGCCGCGTTCCTTTTGATGAATTACATGCACGCTCCGTGTGAGGAAAACGCGTTGTACACCGAGGTTCAATTAAATCTGCAGTGATTTGTTGTAATTAAATAGAACCGTGTACCGCTGTGTTGGGGGGTGCGCCAACTTTTCCTTGATCCCTTAATTAGTCGTGCGTTGCACCAGGGGACCCCAGAACAGATGTGTTGCTTCTGAAGAGCCTCTTTGCTTTGTGAAAAGAAGGTGAAGAGGCTCTTTGGTAATACCCCTCCACTGATAGGTGGACTCTCGCGTCTCGCTCACTGATTCACCCATGAACAGATTTCTGGGTTACAGGAAGTTTCAGGATAACTTAAATCAACTATATGCTCTGATTATTATTTTACTGTCTATATTATTTGATTTATTTCTTATTTTCTTACTTTTGTCATTTATATTAGCTCTTTTATTTTCATATTTTAACTCATTTTCATCCAGTGTTTTCTCTGTAGGGGCCCTCTGCCCCAGGGGCGGTGGTCGACTGTTGCTTCCTGGGCGCTCTATAGGTAGTGTTTAAGTGGAGGTGGGGGTCTATGCTCCCCCTCCTCTGAGCGCCCTGACTTTGTGTGGAAGACCTAAAGCTTGGTTTATGCTTGACGTATTCACTTTCCGCGCGGTGATGCGGCTCGCGGATGGAACGCACTTCACAACTCGCAGCGTTTATGGTTCGTGCGGCTCGTCTCTGCGGTGAGACAATATTCTCCCAAACTGTAGGGGGCAGCATGGAGCTCTACAGCATGCATCCAACACTGCACCATAGTAGAAGTAGAAATTACTGTTTACAACATGGCATTTCAGCATTTTTAACAGCGTCCTCGTCTTTTCCGACAGTGCGAGCTATTTCTCTCCAAGAATTATTAACAACATGTTGATCACGGTGATCTCTGAGAGCTGAATCATACAAATGTCTGTATTTACGAACCTCTGCCATACTAGTTCTTGCTGGTCCGCCATGTTTTTCCGCGTCCGTCCGTCCGCGTGGTTAGAAATTTTCCGAGGTGCGCGTTGCGGAAATCTTGAGCCGTGCGGAGACGCGGTGGAGGGGCGTGGTTGTTAAAATGACGCAACTTGTCCGCGCGGACCTCGCGGACGCGTCAAGCATACACCAACCTTAATGCTGCCGGGCCAGACGGCTCCTCTGATGGCGTTTCCTTGCCTTACCTTACTTGGCTCATCTGGACTCAGCCGAATATACATTTTTACTGGTGTGTGTGTGTGTGTGTTTGCAGATGTCTGTTAATGTTTTTAAACTGTTATGGGAATTTGGGGTCTTTGTGCAAAGCACTTTGAGTAGCGCTTTGCTTGAAAAGCGCTTCATAAATAAAACCTGATTGACTGATTGATTGATTGACTCCATTGTGGAGGAAAAACACAAAACAAATTCTTGCACAGACTTATTTTCTAACAGCTGGATTCTAATTCAGAACTGGCACAGAGTTTATCCCCTTCCCTTCCTTTCTTACTAACTCATCCCGCCTACCAAGAAATGAGAAGAAAGAAGGTATAGCCGATATAAACATAACAATAGAGTTCCCAGAAACCAGGCTACGAAGAACCTGATTGGTTGTAAGCAAGCTCGGTTCTCCTACCAAGTGAAACGTTAAGCCCCACCATCCTAACGGGACGGCTCGGGCTCCACGGGTGGAGGATTTGTACGGGATTTGACTTGTAAAGGGCATTTCTGGATTTTATGGGGACAATTTACAAGAACCGGAAAAGTAGAAACCGGAAAAGAAAATAAAGTAATTATTGTCTGATTCATAAATAAATATTATAAAATGACTAATGCATTAAATTTCCTATAGAGGACTTAACAGCACAACTCAAAAAATTCAAACATTTTAGGATCATAAACAGAAAAAAGTAATTTTGACAACCCAGCTGTGATATTTTTATACAGAAGTTACAACATACTGTTGGAAAGATGAGTTTTATTATTAGTATTATTTATTTTAGGTTTTGTTTGCCCACTCACACACACGCACACTCACACGCACACTCACACGCACGCACACACACACACACACACACACACACACACACACACACACACACACACACACACACACACACACACACACACACACACACACACACACACACACACACACACACACACACATGTAAACATATATAATAACAACATTGCATGGACACAAAACCAACAACAATCCCAGAATAAATGGATTTTGAGGAAGCGTTTCACTGATCAACACAGCACGATGGATCCGACCTCTACTTCGTCATTGTTTTGTTTTTGTTTTCTTTTTCTAATTTCTCCTGAAAGTCCGGTTTGTTGGTGGTCATGTTTTGGTCTTTTTTCCTCATCAAAACACATTTTGCATAACCCCTTGTAGATTATCATGAAAATCCTCATCAAAGCCCTTCTGGTTTTAAAGCATCAGCATTGGTACCTTCATTAGAAACCTGCCATATCCAGTGCTGTATGTGTCCACTGCCCCCTAGCGGAGGACCAATAGGTTGCAAGGGCCAATTTTATTTCTTTAATCCTGTTAAATGTTAATTTTATGATAACAGAACGGTTTATTATATAGTTGAAATATGCACACTGGGGAATAAGTAGTTTAACAACTTGATTAGGTTTTGATATTTCAGGCTATAAAGGGTTTATGACCAACAAGCATTATTGTTTTCATTAGAAAAATCTGAGTATTTCAATAAAGTCGTGCTCAAATGTTGATTTTTACTTCCGTTTTAATCATATCAGCGTCACACCTACGACACATGGCTGTGGCCTGATTGTTTTATATAAACTCATGTTACAGAATTTATTAGCATGACCTTACATCTACATTTGAATTTGTATAAACTTCCTAATGACTTAGTCTGCTTAGGAACAAAATCAGTCTTTAAGATAAACAAAAACATTTATTCCAGATGGTTTTCCTAGCTCGCAGACACACCACCAAAAAGTATTTAATGCTAATTTTCTTGGAATTAGAGTCAGATTTAAACCACTTACTGAGTAATCTCCTCTCCATGTGCAGTCATCCTAAACTCTCTGTGTTTATTGTTGTAGACGAAAAACATAAAAGAGGTGTGAACTTGATATATGAGCTTGGCAGGAGGCCGACAACATTTCCCGTCACCTCTGACCTCCCACCCTTTTCCGCCATTGGCAGCGCCGCATATAGACCTTCTGAGCAGGACATCTGTTTTGGAATCTTGTACGGTTGTTGAAGTCCAGTGTAATATTAGGCTCCCGCTCTGTGACCAACGCTGCTTGGAGCCAGCCTAAATCCAGCTCGGATGAAATTCAAAACACATGTCATGTCTTGGTCTTGGCCTTGACTGCGTGTTCTGTTGAAGCATCTGGCTTGGTGCAACCCTCCACTGGACTTCAGCCTGAATATACAGTGAAAGTACAGGAGAGTGGACCGGAAAATGAAGCAGGACTGAGCACTGGCCAGGCACGGTGATTGATTGGTTCTGAGGAGGGTGAAAATACACTGGTCATGTATTATTGATGTCTTCTACAGGAGGATGTGGTTTAGGATTATAAGGTGAAGGTAAGAATGGATTAGAGATGTTTTTCTAGTAGATCTTTTATGAAAGGTTGCTCTCTCCCTCCAAATCTGATTTTCATTGCTAAATGTTGCACCAACACGCTCTTCAAGGTTCAAACAAAATAAAAAATGACAAACATGAATCTGATACATCCTTATGTGCTTCTTAAAGCTGCTATAACAAATCTGTAAACAAGCTAGGTTTTGAAAACAAACACTCACACCTCTCCTTGGGTATCTTCCCTGAGATGCTTCTGCTGCAACCAGAAGTCCATGCTGCCAGAGGAAACGAGATAGTCCCAAACACCAGTCGCTGTTTTCGAGGTCCAAACTTCTCTTGTTGTCCGTGTTTTTCTTTTTGGGACTCTGGTAGCAACACAAGCCTGAATGTGTTTCGCCATGTTGTGGAGATGCTAACAGTTAGCGTCTACTAGCTTAGATGAGCTCTTCTCTCTCCTGGAAGCTAAATCAACACACAGTTGTCGTAAGGCTCAAAGTTTTTAAAGTTCCCCCAGCTGTTAGAGATTATGACCTCATGGTGACACTGTTGCCTCGCTGAGAGAAGACTGCAGGTTCGAATCCCGGTTTAGCTGCGGACCGCTGTTGTTTACCTGAAGGTGGACATATTTTTTCAGTAATTTTTTACATTTAAACTGGCAAATGGTTGAAGATTCTACCAGTTTGCACCGCATGCTAGAAATAAGTCTCGGTGTGTTGACAGGTCAAATTTAAAAGTGCCGTTACGGCATTCCAGTGTGTTTTGGCCCAATTACAGCACAGCTTTTATCACTTTGTCCTTTAGTAGCATTACACTTTGTGGGTTAGTTAGTTTTTTGCAAAAAAAAAAGTAACATGAAGCTTTCCCAGCTAGAAATACTGTCCGTCACACTTCTTAGCCGTCTAGTAATGGCCAACGGGGGTGTATTATCCTAAAACACTCCTACAGGCTGCAGCTTAGGACCCAGTGCTGCAGCTTGGTGACCATAAAATACATTGGAGGTTTTATTAGAGCATCATTAATGCCTGGAAATCTATAAACAGATGCTTCTCAGATTTCCATGATAAGTTTTCGCCAGATAAACTGTTCCGGCTCCATGGCGTTTAGGAATCGCCCCACATTTGACCCGGTAATGGTCGGCGCGTTAATCGTGGACTCAAACTCGATAGGAGGAGGAAAATAGGAGAGACTATTCTAATTATGCTTTGATTGACAGTTTGCTGAGGGAATGTTTTTTAGTGCACAAAATGCAAACTGGTCATTAAAAGTAAACTGCTTTTTTGACATTATAATTGTTGACCTTTGACCCTCATGATGGAAGTTGTAGTTTTCCATTTTCTGAACCTAATTTCAGCAACTAAGCTACTTTTCTCGGGGATCACAGGAGAGCAGTTTGGTGTGCTTCGTGAAGTTTTCAAACACACAACACCCCCCCCCCCACACACACACACACGTCTTCAGCTTCCTCTAAAAACTCCTGACACATTTGCTCTTTTTTTCATTATTAATAGTTTGAGTACTGCCAGAAAATAGCTTTTTGTTTTGTTGTTTGCTTTTTTAGTCGGCACACAAATGTGTTTTTATTGATGACTAAGTAGAGAAGGAAAGGAACGGAGAGGTGGAGCGGAAAGTGGCACCATAAAAGTGTGTGAGGAGAACGCTACTCTGCACTTCGTGCAGCTTTACTAACCTGCTCATGATAGCGCATCGGCTTCTTGTTCTTCCTGCTTCTGTTTTTTTTATCTGTGCACCTCAGCACCTTCTGTAAATTCTGCTTCATTAGGATTATTTTATGGTCTAAATGCCTTTTTCCTTCACTCCGCCTCTATTCCCATCACCCCTGAGTAAGAATAGCGTCTCTTATTTACTGTATTGTCTCTGTCTAATCGACTTCCCCTCTCTTACGGCCTTACTGTCTCCTTCCCCATTAAAAAATAATCTGTTTTGATGTTGATTCATCAACTTTCATCCTAAATGATCTGCAGGATCAGCAAAATTTTGCACAATAATGAAGATCTTTGAGTTGAGCATCTAGAATGGAACGTAAACCTATTGAAACATGGAGTTCCACGTCTTTTTTTTACTGATTTAGATTGAGACATCACATTTGGTATCAAAGACGAGGTGACAGATCTTTCTGTTCTGAACACTAATCTAAATCTCTCTGAGATGCAGCTGGCAGAGGAAAAAGTTGATTACATTTGAATGTTTTTGTGAGAGTACTCGTGTGTATCCGTATCTACTGTCACACGCTGACCCGCTTTAAGAGAACAAACTCAAACCTTAAGACTTTTTGAGACAGGAAGTGAAACTAGAGTATGAAGCACCTGCAGATTCAGAACCAAAACAGAAAACATAATCAGCAACCCCGATAATCCAGCTCGTGAACTACTCACCCTCAGATCCTGGTTTTCTAGAGGCCCGACCCCTTCCTGTTTGGCTTTCTGAAGCAGTGGTTTACAGTGCTGATACAGGATATTTCTCTGTCATGGTTCTGCTTGACCTCATGCAGCTCATGACACAGTGGAATACATCTTATTCAACAGGCTAAATGTTCTGGCTCTTTTCTTTCAAATAGAACTCCCTCCCTCTGTTAAGTCAGAAACCTCCTCCTTGGACACTACACCCCAACCTGTGGCGTCCTACAAGGCTCTGATCTGGGATCTCTGATATTTTCCTTCTACATCCTTTTTTTTTAGCTACTTTCAGTCTATCCCGGACATATCAGGTCTATGCTGATGACATTCAGCTGTACATGTTCTTCAAGACCCACCAGTTGGACAAATGGGCCACCTTTGTTCTGTGTCAGACCCAGATCAGTAACTAGCTGTCAAACATCTTCTTTGTTTTTAATATAAACTAAACAGAGAACCTCATCGTTGCACCACCAGAACATCTTCCTAATATCGATCAGGCTGTTGCTCATCAGACAAGCCTAGTCTACGAAACCTATAGGAGTTATCATTGGTTTTGCTTTAAGCTTCTATCTCCCACTCCTGTTTATTTCAGTTAAGAAACCTCTTAAAAATATGTAAAATGCAGATAACCCATGCCTTTGTCTCATCACACTTGAACTACTGTGATGCTCTTTTTCTTGGTCTGAACTAATCATCCCTCTTAGCTTTGTTTACACTTTTATTTTTTATTCTGTCACGTTCTCCCTCCTTAAGGTGATTCTGATTTTGATATAAATTTCTGTTTTTTATACTATAGCTTAATTGTGATACATTTTATTTTTGTACAATGTTTCATTCAGTTTTAACCTTTATAGTGCAACACTTTTTGTTATCCTTATCTGTTAAAATGCACTATAATCAAGTTTTACTTACTTACACATTCTTAACTCTGACCCTTAAGCTTATCTCTGGAGCTCATGATTTTAGTTGTTAACTAATCATTCACGTTATTTGTTTATGACAATATAATAAACCTGAATCAGATTTTATGCATAAGTATGATGAGGAGGAAAAAACAAGTAGATATTTGTGATATTCGTTTATAGCCATTTGAGAAGAAAATGCAAAAGTAAAACTAAAGAAAAGCAAATCCGGAAACAGATAAAAAAACAAATGAGAGTACAGAATAGAAGACATGAACATAAAAGACATAATCACGTGTTTTCATCTCAGTTCTGTTTATTTGTGTAGCACCAGTTCACAAGAGTCGTCTCAAGACACTTTACAAAGCAAACGTTCCAACAGAACCACTTATCACTGCATTGAGTTCAACTCATTATTACAATTAGTCCGAAGTTTCCAATGTAAGGAAACGCAGCAGATTGCATCAAGCAATCCCCAAACTAAGCAAGCATGTAGCAACAGTGGAGAGAAAAACTCCAAGGAGGAAACCTCCGACAGAATCTGGCTCAGTATGAGTCGTTGTCCGCCATGGTGGCTCTTAGTTAACCTTAAAAAATTCTACAGAATGGTTTCACTAGTGTCTGGAAAGGTGGAAAAGAAAAGAAAATGTACATATATTCAGTTTTAAAGTTACAGCTCGGTTCCACTGCGGGGTCCGGGATGGTTTGGGTCACTGTTTGGTCTGTCTCGATTGTAAAACCAGTCCATACAACCGACCCGGGCTGCGCCATTCGTGGGACATTCAGGGGCCCCTTCTGTTGTAAGTCCATGGGACAATGGAGCGGTACGACTGTGGCGGGGCGGTGGCGTCAAAACAACACGGTCCACTGATTGGGGGACAGAAATACGTCACTACTTAAGACAAGCAAAACAAACCCTGGAGGTCTGGTGTTTGTATTATCATTAGTTGTACACAGAGGTGAGAAGATGGCAGCAAGGTTTGGTCAGCTTCAGAGCTCCAAACATTCTTGACGATAGCTACATTCAGGACGAGCTAGACGGATTGGTAAAGAATGAAAAAGTTTTTAAAGAAGTTTCTCAGCAGATGGCACCTGAAGGATTCGACCAGACATTGGACCAGTGTCGGGTCGAGCTGAAGAAATTAGAAACACTGCTGTGACTCAACGGTATTACGGTTAACCCCGCCTGCCAAGTGAGATTCCAAACTGCAACCGAAACGCTCTCCTGAAAATGCAGACCCACACCGGTCCATACCAGTCCATACTGGCCAACCATGGCCGCCCCGTCCCAAACCCCAGCAATGGATCCCTTTCAATCCCTGTCTGGATCAGCGCCACCACATTTAGGCTCCTTGCTGACCTGTTTCTTCCTGCAAGATCGCTGCGTTTGAGCCAGAGTGACCTTTTGGTGGTACCGCGATCAAAGCATACGTCTAGGGGTGATTGTGCCGTTGCAGTTCTCGGTCCTCGGCTTTGGAACCAACTCCCACAAGAAATCAAGCCGTCCACATCGCTGCCCAATTTTAACCCTCCCACTGTCCTAATGGGGGTGACCCCACGAGGAAAGTTGACCATTGAGCAGGATTGACGGTTTATCCCTTGAGGTCCATGTGGCAGGGGTGAGGTGGTGCTCACTTCTCACCCCCAGGCGCGCAGATAGGGTGGGGGACGGGGGGGATCTGTCCCCCCCAGATTCAGATCAACCCCGATCTGTCCCCCCAACTAAGGCCAGAAAGAAAACAAAATCGGAGGTTTAGCGCTTGATGCTCCTTTTTCCAATTACATTGAATGCAGCATGACGTAAACAAACACCGACTCCAGAGGCGCAAAAGTGGTTGCTGCTAGGACGCAGGATGAAGCGAAAATGGCAAGCAACGATTACTGCGTATTTAAAAAAGACCAACAGTGTAAGTAGGCGAGACCGATCTGTCTGTTTATGCATGTTGGTTATAGTTTCAGTACGTTGTTGTCAGCGTTGGGACTTCCTCGTTATGAGTGCCAAAGCCTCATTGCTGACTTTAACAAGTCTCATCTACAAATATGATCCCTGATGAAGTTACTACTTTACACCAGAAGATAGTGGAGATGTGTAACCTTCAGGCTGAGCAAAGGTTGGGAGTTTTTAGAGCTTGAAAAATGCCTCCCGCCGTGAGGCTCCCAGTCGGGGAGAGGAGGAGATGCGCACAACATGAAGAGCACAAATATTAGATAAAACGTATAATTGCTGGCAGGTCTGGTCTTTGTTGACTGATCACTTTGTCTGGTAATGACCAACTCTGATTATGAAGCAGAATATTGACTCTGATGAAGAAATTCACTCATCCAGCCGGGACGATTGACGCTGCTGCAGCATCAGACAGCTGGTGCTGCACGAGAGGTGTGTGGAGCTTACAAGCTCCAAACGTTGGGTTTAATGTTTGTTTAACCTTCTCTGGGACGTGATGGATGTAGAAACGATGATAAAAACACAGCTAACGTGACAGACGTAGCGACAATGTAAAAAAAAAAGCCGTGAAAAGGGGGCAGATGCCGATGCGTTAAGTATGGAAGTCAAAGTGCGTCACATAATCATAAAAAAAGTAAAATATAAAATTTAAAAAGAGATTTATATATTCATATATAAATACAAACTTTCAAAATGTAATGAAAATTTCTAAACGTAAAAATACGAAGGAACATCTATTGGTCAGGCTGAAAAGTTTGGGAACTACTGCTCTAAGTGATAAGTGAATTTCGTTTTTTAAACATATTTTATGTGCAGTTTTTAGGGCTTTTATGTTTTCTGTAAAGATCGGTATGCTGAAAATAATTTAATGTTTTGCATAAAGCATGAGGTTTTGGTTAGTAATTGATTGGAAGAATAACAAATGACTGAATTAAATAGTGGGGCGCCTCTGTCAGTGTGCCCCAGGGCAGCTGTGGCTACATCGTAGCTCATCACCATCAGTGTACAAATGTGTGTGTGAATGGATGAATGAGGCGATGGTGGCACAGGAGTTAAGTGCTCGCCTCGCAATCGGAAGGTCGCAGGTTCGAGACCCGCTCAGTCTGTCGCCGTCGTTGTGTCCTTGGGCAAGACACTTAACCCACATTGCCTGCTGGTGGTGGTCGGAGGGACCGGTGGCGCCAGTGCTCGGCAGCCTCGCCTCTGTCAGTGCGCCCCAGGGCAGCTGTGGCTACATTGTGGCTCATCCCCACCAGTGTGTGAATGTGTGTGTGAATGGGTGAATGACTGATTGTGTTGTAAAGCGCCTTGGGGGGTTCCAGGACTCTAGAAGGCGCTATATCAAATACAGGCCATTTACCATTTACCATTTACATACTGTAGTGTAAAGTGCTTTGGAGTCCTTACTCTGAGAGGCGCTATACAAGTGCGGATCATTTATCATTTATAGTGTTGATCAGGCAGAGCTTTGTTGCATAATGGCTTCAAACACGTATATAATAGTTAGTTTTTACGTAAACCGTTGGATGAAATTACACAAACTGACTGAGCTCTAGTTAAGGCGCTTGCAGTAGTTTGTGTATGTGTACGTGCGTGTGTGTGTGTGTGTGTGAGTGTGTGTGTGTGTGTTTGGGGGAGGGTACATTGGAACTTTGTCCCCCCCAGTTTGAAAATCCTATCTGCGCCCCTGCTCACCCCTGCCACATGGACCCAAGGGATAAACCATCAACCCTGCTCACTGGTCAACTTTCCTCGTGGGGTCACACCCATCAGGACAGTGGGAGGGTTAAAGCAAGGCTTAAGCTGTATTTTAGATTTGTTTCTTAGTTGTTTCCATTCACATTTTAATGTTTTTGATATGGTTTTCAGCTCTTTTTTTGTTTAGAAATGTTTTTATCTGTATTTTATTATAGAGCTGTTTTATTGTGCTGCTTCTTTGCACTATGTTCATTACCTTGGGCCACCTTGATTGGGGGTGGGAAGGGGCTTTATAAATAAAATGAACTTGAACTTGAATGGAGCCAAGCTATTATATTAGGCTGGAATTTTCAAAGATTTTTATATAATTTCCACCTCAAACAATTTCTTCAAATATCAACAAACAGCTTTTGTAAAAAGTTATCACAGTTTCATTTTCTTTACTTTGCTTATTTCTAATTCTAACTCTTAGGGATGTAAGAAAGTAACGATATGGCAATATATTGTGAAATATTGTATCGTCTCCCCTGTATCGCGATACGTATCATATCACCTTAATATCACCAATATGTATCCCTACTAAAAACTCTAAAAACAAATGCATTTCTAAAATGAAACTCATTTTGTTCAATCACGTCAAATAAGGTGAAAAATCATAAATTGAGTCAAAACATGTTTGACAATATATTTCTTCTTCTCAAAGGCTTTTAGTTTAAGAGCAACCAATTGAATTTTCTATTGGCAAACTAAGATTGAGGTGCATAAAAACACACTGACCTCATTAAGAGGTGCAAACACTGCTAATCAGTACCTTTCAAACATTTTGTAGTAGCAGTTCTGCTGTAGACCCAAATGACAGATGAAAGGGAAAGCAAGGTGTAGAAAAAGAGAAATATCAAATGTATTTATGGATCTTTGCTGCTTCTTACCCCCAAATTCCACTACCTCCGCTCCGCTCCGCTGCGCTCCGCTCCGACACGAACGCCGGAGCAAAATCGGTCCCGTTCTAGTCAATCAGAGCAATTCCACTACTGCGGCCGTGCGCCGCCCTCTGTTCCGGCGTCCGGCAAAAATAGAATCGATCCTATTTTCGCCGGACGCCGGAGCACCTCCGCAGTAAATGGACAGAAATCACAACGGCCCAACAGGAAAAGGAGCAAGCACAATTTCCGTATTTCACAATAAATCGATAAACAAAAGGCGTTTTTTGTTTCATATGCACAGATTTAACAACTTTTAACAACTATCAATGGCGGCTGAAGTTTAAATGCACAAAATTAAGCCATGAATACAGTTTCCACTATCAAAGTAGTCACACTTTGTTGATCCAAACACTGCTGATCTCTCAACACACATGATGGGCAGATTAAACAGTTCATTTCGATGCTTCTCCCACACAACGGGTGTTTGGATCTAACTTCCGCGTTTATTGCTCGGACTGTATCGCAAGATCTCAAAAATCCCGCGCATGCTTGTTTGCCCCCCTCAGGTCTCCGCACCGGAGCGGAGCCGTTGTAGAGCGGGTACCAGTAAAAATTGAGTTCGGAAGTGAGCGGCTGCGGAAGGCGGGGGCGGACCGGAGCGGAGCGGAGGTAGTGGAATTTGGGGGTTAGTGACTCTGAGAAACCCAACGCTTAATCTGTGAACCCATGCTTTTCCTCTTGTATTTTCACTTACATTTAGCATTCCTGATAACGTTCGTTATTCCGTTTTCTGGTCTCGTTTTTAATGTTTTAATGTTAATGAACAGCTGTCCTTGTTTATTTTCCTCCATTAGAATCTTTAACGTGACCAAGAAGAAGAAAGATCTCGATTTTAGGTGTTGACGAACGATTAGAGGAATTATTTCATACTATATTGATTCTTGTCATTTTTTTCGGCGCATCTCCCAATACAACAGCTCCTGGTGCAGGTAAGATGTCTTCCTCAAGGACACATTCGATAACTTCAGACCTGGAATGGGAAAGGTTACATGTGGAGATCAGAGAACGCGTCAGAAACGTGCCAGATAATCTCAAAACGCGTCCAAAAACAGCTGATAACAACAAGAGGAAAACACCGGTGAGTTGGCGAAGAAGAAATGGCGTCTGTCGTCCTTCAAAACGAGGAAAAGGGGTTGTTTCAAAAACGAGGGAGAGGAGAAGGGAGAGTCGAGATTAGCCGCTGTATTAATTTCTCCTTTCGAGGCAAAATGCGTCTCCCCAGGGAAAGGACTGTCTGTCCTGAGACGGCCAACCGGGAATCAGGTTTCCCCCGCTGCCTCGGGATCCAGGCCTCGCTTTGTGGTCACTTTCACCCAGGATCGGGACAAACACACACTCGCACACACACACCCATATCTCAAACTATTGTCATTAATTAAACTGACAGTCTACAAGATGCAAAAATAAAATCTTATAGGTGGAACTGATACACTCAAGTAACGGCACTGAGCCAAAGTTTTATTCTCCTGCAGATACAGCATCAGTCAGAGTGTTGACACCCCCCTAATCTACAGTAGTCTGTGTTTATGTAGCGTATTGTCATGGAAGCCGGCCAGCGCTTGGCCGGGAGGGTCCAAGGGAAATGCCAGGAGATAATTTTGATTTTGTCAAGACTCTTTATTCACTTCCTTTGACAGCCGTCCCTGCTCAAGCCTACTGTCCATCTCTGAGTGTCGTCCGTACAGACGTGACGCTGCGGCAGCTGAAGATATCTGCAAACTGTTAGGTAAAAGCCAAATGCTGAAGGTGGGAGATTATGTTCTGAGTATATTATTCAGACTACACCGTTTCTCTCTGTAGCTGCTGACACATTTTTGTCTCTTTGGTGATGCTGAGTGTGTGCGACGTTAACCCTAAAGACCACAATGTGCCACTGCAGCATTTTTTTTTTGTTTTCTCAAAAAAGTGGAAAAAATGAGAAATTTACCAGCGAAGTTTTCGCACTGTAGCTTTTTTTTGTTGGTTTTCATCCTTTGGTCGTCTCTGCTTTGGGTCTCAGATTGCCTCCGGACAGTCGAAACTCTGCAACCCAGCAGTAAAACAAACAACACTACCCGTAAAGTCTGGATCTAGTCGGAATGGAAACGTCAAACCTGCTGTGTGGCATCAGCTTCTGTAAATGCTGCGCGTTTGTTGTGTCATTAAATACGCTGCAGTTAAACCGTGTTTGCATACGAGAGACTTGGCCGCTGTTCTGTGTATGGGCCGCTGAGCTGCTGGGATCTCACCTGGGCTGGTTCAGCTCATTTGACCCAACAACAGAACGCATTCAGGATTAGATGGAGGGAGTGTGTGTGTGTGTGTGTGTGTGAGACCAGAAGCTGTTGGAGATCATACAGCAGCTTAGACAATAAATCAATAGTTTTATCCATTATCTCTCAGCAGACAGCTGAAGGATCCGTGTGTTTGGTTTCTGCACGGGTGCAGATCATCAGCATGCTAAAATGTGGACATTAGCTGTGGACAGTAACTAGCTGCTGACATGCATATTTTTTTACGGCATGCTCATTTAGCAGATGCTTTTATCCAAAACTACATGTTAAAACTCTGCATATGAACACAGACTAATTACAGAATATCCTCTATTTTTAATAACGGCACAAAGAGGAAGCTACCCTGCACATCTGTTAAAATGATGCAGAGTTTATGCAGAAATCGCTGATTAGGACTTTTTGCTTCTTGTTGAATGAACAGAGGTTGCTGCTTCACGTTTAAACTAAAATACAAACATGTGAAGTTGTTATTTATGATTGTAAATTCAAATCTGCTGCATGAAGTACATCATTTGGAAACTTTATATATTTATTTATTTGTTAATGAATGAATAAATTAATTTAATATTAAGTACAACTTTTACATTTTTGTATTTTACTGATTCATTTTTAGGTATAAAGGACACTTAATACATAAACGTTTATTCGTTGTGAATTTTTCACGTAGTGAGTACATCCTTTAAGGATTTTAGACATTGTACATTTATTACTAATTTAACCAGAGTTTTCACAAGATTTTAAAATTAAAAACTTTAAATGTGAATTTTATTCCTACGCTTGTTATGATATCCTGGATTAAAGGTGTAGATCACTCATTTAATTAATACATTTGCAGTGGTCTCTAGTAGTTATACTCTGGGGAAACAAAGCTCCGGTGCACCAGTTTCAGAAAGTAGAAGTGAGCCACATCAGAGCTGAGGTTCAGACGACAGGATTTAGAGTTTTAATTCCTGATATGTGGACATCTCACCTCTGATTGGCTAACAGGAACACAACTCTACCACTGACTCTGTTTATGTTTTATCTCCACAAATAACACAAGCCTGAAGGAGTTCTGCTGTGTGGTGGAGTTGCTAATGGTAAATGGCTTGTATTTGATATAGCGCCTTCTAGAGTCCTGGAACCCCGCAAGGCGCTTTACAACACAATCAGTCATTCACACATTCACACACTGGTGGGGATGAGCTACAATGTAGCCAAAGCTGCCCTGGGGCGCACTGACAGAGGCAAGGCTGCCGAGCGCTGGCGCCACCGGTCCCTCCGACCACCACCAGCAGGCAACGTGGGTTAAGTGTCTTGCCCGAGGACACAACGACAGCGACAGAATGAGCAGGGCTCAAACCTGCAACCTTCCGATTACGGGTGCGAGCACTTAACTCCTGTGCCACCGTTGCCCCTAATGCTAATAGTTAGCTTCTGCTAACTGAGACGTTCTCTGCTGTTTCCTGGCCATTAAGCCAACAACAGCCTTCTCCGTCGTGAGCCACGATGGGTGAGTCCATGAATGTTAAGTGACAGGGTGACGTAGATCTGTCAGGGTTTTCTAGTCCTAGAGTTTCACCGTCTGTTGTCTATCAGAAGCTAATGCAGGAGACAGGTGTAGGAGACTATTTTCATGTTCAGCCTGCATGGAAAAACTCAAATTGACTGATTATAATCAGAAAAAAAATCATTAAAATGTTTTTTCAGTGTTCCAAAACCTTTAAAGATAAGCAAATTAAAACAGGGAGTGCATGACGTGCATCCCGAAACTGTGGGACAGGATTCAAACAGCTTCTGTCTCTGCAGCCGCTAGTCCTCGCGTCTCCTTCTGTCCACGGTGGGTGGACAAGAAGGAAACAAGCTGTAACTTTACCCTTTGGCCTTGTGAGCGTTGGCTGTCAGGATGAGGATATCACACACACATACACACACACACGCACGCACGCACGCGCGCACACACACACACACACACACACACTTGCCTTTTACCATAACGTTCTTTCAACCTATTTACAGTTTTTATTTGTCTCTAATCCTGTCTTGTCCTTTCTTCTTCCTCATCCTTTTCTCTTTGTCTTAATGTCTCATGTGTCCCCATATCCTGGGACATCAGAGCATCTCTCTCTCTCTCTCTCTCTCTCTCTCCCCATCCGTTTCTCGCTGCCTGGCCGCACCAGCATGCACGACCCATCTCGAGTGTTGTTAAGATCATTTTAATTTATAACGGCAGCCACTATAAACATTTGAGGAAGCAGCACCATGGAGATGGAGCTCAAACAAAATCACAGAGTAGAACAGAGTTTAAAAGGTCTGCCTTGCACGCAGAAAGCACTTTACAGCGTGCACAGTTACAGTTTGTGGGTGTGTGTGTCATCGCTCATGTGGCTAAATGTGCATGTCAAGAGATGTCTTGATTGGCGTGTGCGCGTTAGCAAAATGTGTGTGTGCATTCATGCACATGTTTATTTATGGAGGTGTGTGTGTGTGTGTAAACACTAACCAAATGCTAACGAGGAAGCCGTAATTACGCCGGCTGCCCGTCAGTCTGGTGGGACCGTCTCTGTCCTGCTCTAAACCGTTTTCCTTGCAGCTGCTTCCTTTATCCTCTCTTTCATTTCTTCAATTTTCTCGTCAGTTTCTCTTTCACTTCCTGCTCCTTTAACATTTCTTTCCATCCCGCCTTTTTCTCTAAACATTCTGCACCTTCCAAGTCAGCTGTTGGTCTTTTTACTCTCTCTACTTGTTTCTGACTGACTTTGTGTCTGCTCCTGTTAACAGGTGTCTGTTTAAGGACATACATTTATACTAAAGGCCATTTTACCACTCGCGTCCAGGCCGTTACTCAGACATGAAGAAAGCTACGTCCTTTCTTTTACACTGAATGTATAAAATAAATTATTGCAGATGTGAAAAACGGGTTTCTGTTCCTGCCAAGTCATATTTTCTTATAGAAAACACAGAAATGTGCTTTTGCAAAGCATAAAATACAAATATAAACATAAACCTGCCAAATCAAACTGTCCTTGTGTTTTTTTGTGTGTGTTATGATTTCGTGCAGACATCCTGACTGACTAAACACACACTGTAAATCTGCCCCTGCATGCCCTGTAACTGTGTTTGTGTGTGTGTGTGTGCGTGTGTGTGTGTGTGTGGACCCTCAGGTCTTGTCTTGGCCCTGAGATTAAAGCGATGTCAGTGAGTGTGTGATGAGACCTCACAGACGATTCCTCGTTCTTTTCCATTCTGGTTCTTCTTGTCTCGCTGTCTCTCGTCCATCCCATCCATTATTCAGCCACCTCTTTCTGTCCCTTCTCCACTTTTTCCCCTCCTCATTATCTCTCAGTCAGACTGATACTAACTCTTTGTGGTCATTGCTACTTCACCCCCTCCTGGCTCTCCCTGAACATATATTACTGTACTCTATCTCTTCTTTTGCCCCCAGCTGTCTGACCCTGACGTCCAGGCGGACTCCAAAAGCGAACATTACAAAGGACAGTCATTTAGTGGCTTTAACAAGATTCGCCTCTCTTGGCGTTTTTCTAGTTTCCTGCCATTTAAAACTCGTGTATTTGTTAGAAGATTAAATGTAACGGACTAAAATAGATATTATCTTACCATTAATCACGCGGTTTTAAAAAATTATTACACTTGGAAGACACAAACGTGGTGCAGGAGCAAAATAAACCTCCAGCTGAAATGCATGACGAAGGTAGTTGTGCACAGCTAAAATAAAAATAATTTTCCTCTGGGAGAGGTTTGCCTTTCAGGATTAGAGCCACAAAGTCTTTTGGATGTCAGGCTATGCAGAGGGAACAGACGAGTATCCAGCTCTATCTCTGAGCAGGTTCAATGCTTAGCATGTGATAAAACGTCCAAATTAATGAATTTAATTAGACTTTTTTTTATTTCCAAAAACAAAAAGTTCCAAGTTGAAGTCAGAGATAAAGTAGATGTCAGCTAATGTTTCTGAAATACTTACTTTTTTTTTTTTTTACAATTGCAAACTGTTTTTTGAGCCTCCATACAACATGTGAAATTATGTTGGGGCTCAAAGTGGCCCAGGAGCCCTGATAAATGGCCAGACACAACCCCATAGTAAAGCCCTAAAATAGAAAGACTGGTTTGCCCCACCCACTGAGCCAGGACATGAATATTACATGAGCTGCATGCTGATTGGCCGGCTTACCCCTATGGCTCTATGATGCTGCCTGAAGCTAGAAACTCACGGCTATGTACAGATTTTCGGATAACTCAGTATGCAAGCTATGGATCTTTCTGGCATTTATTCAGTCTGGATATACCCAGAACATCCTGGAACGTCACATGTGAGCTCAAACATTCGTCTTTGTTGTTTTCTTTTGATCCATCAAGGACGTTTGCAGTAGCTTGAGCTAGTGTTAGCTAGTGTGCTGAAGAGGGAGCAGATAAGGAAGAACAGTAGAGGCCCCAGCACAGAACCCTGTGGGACACCCTGTGCAAGGGGGATGGAGGAAGACTGAAACTTGGAGACGGTAAGAGAAGAACCACTCCAGAACAGATGCTGGTTTCTCAGCCTATCCAGTAGCAGGTGATGGTCAGCAGTGCCAAAGGCTGCCTGCAGTCAGGTTCAGCAGAACCAGAACAGAACAGCTCTCTGGTTAATGGGGGTTAGAGAGAGAACAGCAGCAGGGGGCTAAGGCTCAGTTATAACATGAATTATTCAGAGAGGAGTTATCTTCTAGCGCTCAGCTGCCCTTCCGATCACATAATTGGTTGTAATGAGTTAAAGAGAGGAACAAAGTGGTCCACTCTGATCCTGGCTTGGATTCAGCTTCAATAAAAGGAGGCAGAAAAAAAAGAATCCTAACCCATAAGAAAACACAATAATAAATATTTTTTTTCAACTTTTTAGTCATTAAACAGTAACACAAAAAGCCAGGACCTCCCTGGTTTTAGTATGAAATCCAGACCAAGGGAGTAAGCTTATTTTTCTGAGTCAGACAGAAAAATAGTAAACTGGATGAGATTAATTAATAACCCAAACCTAAACAACCAGCAGGGCACTTCTGCACTAGAACAACATACTCCCTGTGCTTTAGTCCGTCAGGTTTGGAGTTCAGCTCCAGAAAAGACTATAAATCACATTTATTTAGATTTTCAGACCGTTTAATAAAAATCACTCTAAAGGAATCCTGCAAAAAAACAAACAAAAAAACAAACAAAACAAAGCAAAAACAAACGAGAAACAAATCAACTTCCCTGTTAACTCTTAAACATGCCCAACATGTGTCCAGAGGTGTTTACTCTGAAAGGTGGGTGGCTCTGGAGCTCCACACAGGCAGGCGGAGACTGACAGAGCAGCGTTTAATCTGAAGGAGGGGGGGATGGCAGCGCTGACGGTGGAATGAGGAGTAACTCGGTGATGTGAGCTGAGCTCCAGTGTTTAACCTCATTACCAGCAGAGAAAGCATTCGAGGGATTTTTTTCTGTAAGCACAGAGCTTCTTACACCTGTGGCTCCTGCCTTTAGAGGATTCTCTTAACATTTTTTATTTAAATGTTTTATTTAAAGGTGCAACATGTAAGAATGACACCCTGTGGTTACATTAGGTAAGGGGTTAGGCTAGGCTAGGCTGGGTGCCAGCTAACCCTAACCCTAACCACCAGAAGATTCTAGGTGACAAACGAAGATACACAGTGAGTTGATAAGTAGATAAATACATTGTCACATCTGGTGTTAGTATTTTATGTTAGTGAGCAGTTAGTACACTTGTTACAGTAATATGTCTCCTGCATTACAGGAAGTGTGGTTGTTTGCCGTCTTGCTCAAGCTTGCTGTTGTAGTTCTGAACGACTCATTAAAGCGATAATTTGCAACTTTTTCACATTTTTTAACCATTTAACTGCCACTAGGGGGTGCTAAAAGCAAGCCAAAACTTCCTAGTCTCCCTTTAAAAGATGGAAAATGCCACGATTGACTCACTATTCAGTTCTCATACACATTTCACTGTAATATTGACTTGTCGGTAATTGAAAAATGAGCTTGAGATATTTTAAGAGCTGAGTATTTGCTTCTAATTTATCGTTAGCATTGTTAGCTCAATGTTAGCCTCTAGCCTACTTCACCTGATATCAGAGTGGCTTCTCTGGGTTACAAGGAATAACTTCTGAGCTGCGTTTTTACTGGTTAATACACAGTCCATAACTCTGGAGCTTTTTGAATTACGTATTCTGATGCAGTTTGCTTACGCAGACTCGGCAACCCCACTTGCTCACAGATTGTAAACAGTGACTGCTTCCCTCTTTGGCTTTTTTCAAAGGAGAAAAACTGACCCCAGCCGGCTGAGAAGGAAGTCTGTTTTAGTTTAAACCTTCCTTCCAACAAGATGAGTGGGGTTCTAAACTTTTTGTCACGAGGTGGGTTGGAGGAGTAGGACCCAATATGCAGACACCCAGATCGACATGAGGCAGGAGCGGATGTGAAAAAAAACATTCCTTTATTAGGATGACAAAAGGTAAATAAAATCCAAGCAGGAGCAAAAGCCAAAAAATCCTAGAAACCTGGAGACCTGGAAAAACCACAAAGGAGGGGGGACAAAACCACGCTGACATGAACAATGGACCAACACAACATAGAGACGCAGACAGGGTTTTTTACACAGGGACTGGGTGATTAGGGAATTGTACACAGGTGAGGCTAATTAACAGAGGAGTACAACGGAGCAGGGGAGGAGACAGAACTAAAACATGGGGAAGGAAGCAAAATTGACCTAGAGGGAGAAAGTTGACTAAAACAAAGACTTAACAGAAGACTAATGATAAAGGGTGACTAAAGAAAAAAATCCTAAAAAGTCTGGAGGGAGGTTGGGGACAAACAGGGAACACTGAAACCTGGAGGGAACACCTAAGGCAGGAGTGGGGAACCCTGGTCCTCGAGGGCCGGTATCCTGCATGTCTTTGCTCCAGCACTTCTGATTCAGTGGTTGCTTCACCTGTTTTGCACCTCATCAAGCTCTGCAGAAGCTTGTTAATCACCTGCTGATTGAAGCCAGGTGTGAGGATGCAAGGTTGAAACTAAAATATGCTTGATAGCGGCCCTCGATGGACCAGTGTTCCCCACCCCTGACCTAAGGGAAGAACCTGGAGAGGGATGGAGAACACAAGGAGACACATGAGGGAGACGCAGGATGCAGACCATGACACTTTTATGATTATTTAACTGTAAAATTTCTTCTTGTTGTACCTTTAAATTTGAGATATCTGCAAACATTGAATTGCAGTCATTGTCTAGTGTAAAGGCCCATTAGTCATCATCACAAGCTGGTAAAATGACATCTTCGCAGTTGACCCATCCCCATGGAGAGCGGTGAGCTGCAGACACAACCGTGCTCAGGAACAATTTGTCGGTTTATGGAGATCAAAAGTGATTTAAACCCCTAAAATTCACTGAATTCGTTTCATGATTTTCTGTAAAACACATTTTCCAGGAGGCTGCCTACTGTAGCATCTCAGAGTGTGAAATGTAGTATTTCTGGATAGTTTATTTGTTTTTGTACTCTTTTTCTTCTACTCTTTGAGATCTGCTGACTGTTGACGTTTTTGGGTGACCGCCGCTCGCTTCCTCAAATTTGTGGTCCAATCCCATTACCCCGAGTTCAAATGTTACAGCCACCGCTTCCTTTGTTTGGTTTCTCAGTGCACAAAAGCTGCCCCCCACCCAAGCCGATGCATCACCTGAGATCCCCGCTGCCATTGCAACCAGATTAGACCTGTCACAGAGTAATGATGATTGGCTTGGAATTCAGTCATAGCCTCGGTCTGGGTGTGTGTGTGTGTGTGTAATCACATGTGTTTGGTTCATAGAAGGGGGGTTTATTTTCAACAACCCTCTGATAAGTTACACGGCTGTTTCCCGGCATTCTGTTTACATCCATGCTGTTCCCCCTTGATTCTCACTGATCCCAGAGTTTAAACCAGCGTTCCCGAGCTTAAATCTGTCCACCGTTTCATTTTCAGTCACGATTTGTGCAAACAGTTTCACACTGAATTGTTGTAACGTCGTAAAATCCGTCTGATTTCCTCCCGCCAGTTAAAGTGCTACCAAATGACCAGGGGATTGGTCAATTAATTCAGATAGAACACACACACACACACACACACACACACACACACACACACACACACGAGACCATTCTCACATCACAGACGTATCCTCCCTCTGTGGTTACATCTTAATCTCACCTCATTTACTGCTTAGATACTTGACCACGCTGCACATATCTGAGTTTCCAGCCAGCTGTGCTGCACATAGAAGAAACCACCAGCTTCAAGTGATGTCCTCAGAAATTCCTATCTAAGCATAATTTACATGTATTTAGTTTTCTATGCAACCATAATCATTATAAATCTATGCCGGTAGAATTTAATGATAATTTTAGTTTGTGTTTTGGATTATTGTAAGATTGTGACGCGTTTCTTATTTACTGTAAGTGTTTATTGCTGCGAACGTGAAAGATGCTCCACTGCTCTGCAAATGAAACAAATCCACTAATCCTCACCATGTGCAGAAGTCTCCTCTGCTTTTTAACCAGTAAGTTAAAGTTAAAGTTTAAGTCCCATTAGTTGTCACACACACAGGTGTGTGTGCGAAATTTGTTCTCCGCATTTGACCCATCCCCTGGGTGAGCGGTGAGCAGCAGACACAGCCGCGCTTGGGAACCATTTGGTGGTTTAACCCCCCAATCCAACCCCTTAATGCTTAATCACAACACAAGCAAGGAGGCATTGGGTCCCATTTTTTCAAAGTCTTTGGTAAGACCCGACCAGGAATCGAACCCTGATCTCCCAGTCTCAGGGCGGACACTCTACCACTAGGCCACTGAGAGCCGCCCAATGGGCCACTTTTGGTAAGCAGAACTGGCGCTGCAGGATGAACCGAACGCCGGGTTAAGGCGCCCGATGCCGACGCTCATCAGACCCCAGA